>NC_064855.1:30711435-30891435 GCF_024139225.1 Suncus etruscus | reverse complement strand
GTGTTGAAAAAGCAGTGTTGAGGTCCCCCAAAATTATTGTGTTGTTGTTGATATTATTTTTCAGATTTGTCAACAGTTGTATTAAATATTTTGCTGGCCGCTCATTCGGTGCATATATGTTTAGGAGAGTTATTTCTTCCTGCTCTATATACCCCTTGATTAATATAAAATGTCCATCTTTGTCCCTTACAACCTTCCTGAGTATAAAGTTTGCATTATCTGATATTAGTATGGCCACTCCAGCTTTTTTATGGGTGTTGTTTGCTTGGATAATTTTTCTCCACCCTTTTATTTTGAGTCTATGTTTGTTCTGACTATTCAGGTGCGTTTCTTGTAGGCAGCAGAAGGTTGGATTGAGTTTTTTGATCCATTTAGCCACTCTGTGTCTCTTGACTGGTGCATTTAGTCCATTGACGTTGAGAGAAAGAATTGTCCTGGGATTTAATGCCATCTTTATATCGAAATTTGGTGTGTCTTTTGGTTAGTCTTGTCTTAAATTAGGTCTTTCAGTTTTTCTCTTAAGACTGGTTTTGTGTCTGTAAAGTTTCTGAGCTGCTTTTTGTCTGTGAAACCATGTATTCTTCCGTCAAACCGGAAAGTGAGTTTTGCTGGGTATAGTATTCTGTGTGAAGCATTCATTTCATTCAGTCTTGTCACAATATCCCACCACTGATTTCTGGCATTGAGTATTTCTGGTGACAGGTCTGCTGTAAATCTCAAGGATGCTTGCTTGAACGTAATTTCCCCTTTTGATCTTGCTGTTTTCAGAATTCTGTCTCTATCTGTGGGATTTGTCATTGTGACTAGGATGTGTCTTGGGGTGGTTTTTCTGGGGTCTCTTTTGGTTGGTACTCTTCGGGCATGCAGGATTTGATCACATATATTCTTTAGCTCTGGAAGTTTCTCTTTAATGATGTTCTTGACCGTTGATTCTTCCTGGAAATTTTCTTCCTGGGTCTCTGGGACTCCAATGATTCTTAAGTTGTTTCTGTTGATCTTATCATAGACTTCTATTTTCATCTGTTCCCATTCTTTGACTAATTTTTCCATTGTCTGCTCATTTGCTTTAAGTTTTTTTTCCAGTCTCTCCTGCTGTATGGAATTGTTATGTATTCCATCTACCACAGCACCAAGTCTATTCTCAGCTTCTGATACCCTGTCCCAGAGCTTATCCATTTTGTCATTCAATTCGTTTACTGACTTTTTCAGGCCTGTTAGTTGACATGTTATTTCAGTTTGGAGTTTTGTGATTTCTGTCTTCATATTTTCTTGGTTCTTACTAGTGTTCTGTTCAACTCGATCCATGGTTTCTTGGAGTCTGTTGAGCATCTTCCATATTGCTAGTCTAAAGTCCTTATCTGAGAGGTTGATTAGTTGGTTGGTCATTATCTGGTCATCAGAATTGTCATGTTCATTCTCTATGTCTGTTGCTGGCCTGCATTGTTTCCCCATTGTCACACTTGTATTGTGGGTTTTTCTACGTGTTGTGGTGGTATTCATTGGCTATATGATGCAGGCAGCATACTCCTCTGGCTCCTCCCTTTCTGGATGGGCTGACTTGCCTCTAAGGGAGGGGAGTCCTCCATGGATAAAGCCTCACACTGGATCAAATCTTAGGCCGGAGCATGCAACAGAGAAGACAGTCCGGAGAGAAATGCTTGCTTCTGTGATATAGCACAGTTCTTAGTGTGATTTTTTCTTCTTGTTGCGATGGTGTTCTTTTCTTAGAAAGAGCGCATGGCTGCATAGCGAAGCGAAGCCAAAGTGCTCTGCTGGAGCCTCTTTTTGCTCCACTCCCAAGAGTTTCATGCAAGAGGACTCTAGACAGACATTTACAGGTAACACTCACAGTTTTTCACAGTTGGGCCCCACTGGGCAGGCGTAGATTCGTGGATTTTCCCCGCCTGATATCCCAAACAGGGGACCCGGCTTTTGCAAAAGCTTGCCAGTTTTTATGTTCTGGAGTCCCGCCCTGAAAATGGCCTCTGGGAGAGCAAGTTTTCTGGAGCCTCTTTTCGCCCCACTCCCAAGAGTTTCACGCAAGAGGACAGTAGACAGACATTTACAGGTAGCACTCACAGTTTTTCACAGTTGGGCCCCACTGGGCAGGCATAGATTCGTGGATTTTCCCCGCCTGATGTCCGAAACAGGGGACCCCTGATTTCCTCTTTAATTTTATCTCAGACCCACTGGTTGTTCAGTAGCAGGGTGTTTAATTTCCAATTGTTAAAGTTTTTCTTCTGTGTGGCTTTGTAGTTCACATCTAATTTCAGAGCCTTGTCGTCACCATAGGTAGCCTGCAAGCTTTCTATCCTCTTGATTTTATGGAGGTATGTTTTATGTGTCAGCATGTAGTTTATTCTGGAGAATGAACCATGTACATTGGAGAAGAATGTGTATCCAGGTTTTTTGAGATGGAGTGTCCTATATATATCTATTAGTCCTCTTTCTTCCATAACACTTTTCAGGGCTAGTATGTTTTTGTTGGGTTTCAGTCTGATTGACCTTTCAAGTGTTGATAGGGCCGTGCTGAGGTCTCCCACAATTATTGTGTTATTATTGATTTTTTCTTTCAGATTTGTGAGTAATTGGATTAGATAATTTGCTGGTCTCTCATTGGGTGCATATATGTTTAATAGTCTGATTTCTTTCTGTTGCACATATCCCTTGATTAGTACATAGTGTCCATTTTTGTCCCTTATCACTTTTCTGAGTATAAAGTTGGTGTCATCAGATATTAATATGGTCACTCCAGCTTTTTTTGAGGGTATTGTTTGTTTGGATGATTTTCCTCCATCCTGTGATTTTGAGTCTATGTTTGTTCTGACTATTCAGATGTGTTTCTTGTAGGCAGCAGAAGGTTAGATTTATCTTTTTGACCCATTTTGCCACTCTGTATCTTTTAATTGGTGAATTTAGTTAATTGACATTGAGGGAGATGATTGTCATAGGATGTAATGTCAACTTTGTAGATAAGTTTGTGTTTGTTGGTCTCTCTTGTCTTAGAGTAGACCTGTCAGTTTTTCCTTTAAGGCTGGTTTATCATCTGTGAAGTTTCTGAGCTGTTGTTTATCCATGAAGCTATGTATTCTTCCTTCAAATTGAACGTGAGTTGGGCTGGGTGCAGTATTCTTGGTGAGGCATTCATTTCATTCAGTTTTGTCACAATATCCCACCACTGTCTTCTGGCCTTGAGAGTTTCTTGTGACATGTCTGCTGTAAGTCTTAGGGATGCTCCTTTGAATGTAATTTCCCTTTTTGATCTTGCTGCTTTCAGTATTTTATCTATGGGATTTGTCATTGTAATGAGGATGTGTCTTGGGGTGTTTTTCTTTGGGTCTCTTTTAGCTGGTAGTCTTTGGGCATGCAGGATTTGATTGCATGTAGTCTTTAACTCTGGAAGTACCTCTTTGATGATATCTTTGACAGTTGATTCTCCCTGAATATCTTCTTCCTGGGTTTCTGGGACTCCAATGATTCTTATGTTGTTTCTGTTGAGTTTATCAAAGACTTCTATTTTCATCTGTTCGCATTCCTTGAGTACTTTTTCCATTGCCTGTTTATTTGTCTTAAGGTTCTTTTCCAATTTCTTCTGTTGTGTTGAGTTTTTCTGCATTACATCTTCTAGTACTCTGATTCTCTCCTCAGCTGCTGATACCTTGTTGGCAAGGCTATCCATTGAGGTTTTCAGTTGAGCTACCATGTTTTTCAGATCTGTTATTTCAGTTTGGAGTTTTCTGATTTCTGTCTTTGTGTTCTGTTCCGATCGATCTATACTTTCTTTTAGTTCTTCAAACATCTTCCATTTTGCTATTTTAAGTTCCTTATCCGAGAGGTTAATCAGGTGGTTGGAATTTATTAGGTCATCTGAGCTTTTGTCTTCATTCTCTGTGGATGGTGTTTGCCTAAGAGGTTTCCCCATTACCATGATTATAGTGTAGTTTTTCCTGTGTGTTGTGGTGGGGTTCATTGGTTAGAAAGAGTGTATGGCCACGAAGCGAATATTTTTTATTCTTATGATGTATACATAGAAGATACTTGTAAAACATGTGAACTTGCAAATGTAAATCTTGATAATATTATTGGCTGTATGTAGAGGCTTGGGAAGAACACTGATCCAACTGCAAAATATTTTCAGTGGTGAAAGTGTGATGAAAATGCAGGAAAGGACCAGAGAAATAGCATAGTGATAGGACGTTTGCCTCGAATGTGGCCAGCATGGGAGGGACTCGGTTTAATTTCCAACATCTCATTTGGTCCCCCCAGCCTGCAAGGGTCATTTCTGAGTGCAGAGTTAGGAGTAACCTCTGATCATTGCTGGGTGTGGACCCAAAATCAATAAAGAAATAAATAAAGTTAGTTTAAAAAATGCAGGAAAAGCTGTCATAAAGACTTCATTAATTCCTAGTCATATGATATGTTTGGACATGATTGTAAATGTGTTTATATTAAAATTAATTTTTCTTCTAGCTAGTTTGCTGTCTAAACATAAAATTGGAGAGATGCTTTGTGTTTAATTTTTAGATTGTCTCTTTTCTGTGTATTTGTTTACTGTATTGGCTATTATATCTTAGCAGTGTACATGCATGCACATGTATGCATATGTATGTTTTTATATTGTCTTTAGGGTTCTATGTATATTATCATTTCAGTTGTAATTAGAGATGTTTAGACTTTTTCCCAGTTTGAATGTCTTTTAGATTCTTTTTCTTCACTACTTACATTGGATAGGACTTCTACTAATATATTAAGTAATAATCATAAAAATGAATATCTGGGGCTGGGCGGTGGCGCTAAAGGTAAGGTGCCTGCCTTGCCTGCGCTAGCCTTGGACGGACCGCGATTCGATCCCCCGGTGTCCCATATGGTCCCCCAAGCCAGGAGCAACTTCTGAGCACATAGCCAGGAGTAACCCCTGAGCATTACCGGGTGTGGCCCAAAAACCAAAAAAAAAAAAATGAATATCTTTGTTCCTTGCATGACCTTAGAAGGAAAATTTTTATGTTTTTCATAATTGAAGATCTTATCTGTAAGTTTGTTATATATGATTTTTACTATACTGAAATATTTCTTCCATTTTCATGTTTGTGAAAGTTTTTTTATTATGAGTCAGTGTTGGAAATTATTAAAAACGTTCTCTTTATCTCTTGCTTGATATCATATGGTTTTTATCTTTCATTTTGTTGATGTAAATCACATAAATTTATTTGCATATATAACCACCTCCCATTCTTGAAATGAATTCAACTTTATCATGGTGCATTAACTTTTTGTTCTGTTTTGTTTTGGGGTCACATCCAATAGCGCTCAGAGGTTATTTCTGGCTCTATGCTCAGTAATCGCTCCTGGCAGGCTCAGGGTACCATATGAGATGCCAGGATTCAAACCACCATCCTTCTGCATGAGAGGCAAATGCTCTACCTCCATGCTATCTCTCCGGCCCCAGAATTAACTATTTTATGTTGATTTTGTTTACAAAGAATTTAGGGAGGGTACTTTTACTTACATTTATAAGGAATACTGTATTGTAATTTTCTTCTTTTAGTATTTTCTCTGTAACTTTTTGGTGGCAAGGTAATTTTGTTCTCATGGGTGGTATTATAAGGGATTCTGTGCAATCTCTATAAAAATTCAAAAGGCATTCTTAAAGGATATGTAGCAAATGCTACTAAATTTTGTATAGACACATAACACTCCCTGAGTGTCCAAAATAAGCCTGAGAAAATTAAGATGAAGTCACTTTTTTAACCCAAACTCTACTATTAAAGTTCCATAAGTAAAAGAGTAGAATCCTAGACAAAAAAATACTTTTAGAACAATGAAATTAGGTCCTAGAAATAAAGTTTCAAATTTATAGATAGTTGATTTAAAACTAAGGAGTAGGAACATTAAGTAGGAAGAAAACTTTTTCAATAAATGACTGTAAAAACTAGCTAGAGAGAAGGAAGGAAGGAAGGAAGGAAGGAAGGAAGGAAGGAAGGAAGGAAGGAAGGAAGGAAGGAAGGAAGGAAGGAAGGAAGGAAGGAAGGAAGGAAGGAAGGTGGGAGGGAGGTAGGAAGGTGGGAGGGAGGTAGGAAAGGAAGGCAGGAGGTAGGAAAGGAAGGCGGGAGGTAGGAAAGGAAGGCGGGAGGTAGGAAAGGAAGGAGGGAGAGAAATCGGCCTCCTACCTCACATCATATACAAAAATTAGTAGAAAATGAATTAAATCTCTTGATACTTGACTCAAATCCCTAAAATACACTAAACTCACTACGGAAACGGTAGAGATATTTTGATAATTTGATTCCATTGACAAAAAATATCCTAAAATAAAATAAACAAGTGGAACCATATAAACCTAAAAATAATGTTGACATTTTTTACCTGAAGGGACAAAATATAAGCCATATATCTTACATAGAGCTTATACAACAGATATATGTGTTTTTCACAGCACTCAAGGATGAAAAAGATTCCAAAAAAAAAAAATAGAAAGAGGAGTTGAATAGACATTTCCTCAAAGAAGACATACAGATGACTAACAAGCATATGAAAATATTCAGCATTACTGATTGTCAGGAAAATGCAAATCAAAACAACAATGTCATATCACTTCATAACAGTAAGAATGGCATGTACCTCAAAAGCTGGAAATAATGTGTCTTGGCAAAAATGTCGAAAAAATGAAGCCTCCTGATCCACTGATAATGCAGCTCTCTCTCATTTGGTCTAAAATAAAAACTCTGGAGAGAGTTCTTAAAAAATGTAAAAATGAGCCCCATATAACTCAGTGATTATACTTCTGGGAATTGACTCCAAGAACATAAAACCATTAAATCACAAAAATATCCGCACAACTATATTAACTTCAGTGCCATTGATGACAGTTGAAATGTGAAAACAAACCATATCCAATGATAGACTGATAGTGAACAAAGAAATTGTAGTCTGATAGCTAGAGTGATAGTACAATGGGTACAATAGTATGCTTGTCTTGCACATGGCTGAATGGGGTTTGAACCCCAGCTTCACAAATAGTTTCCCAGTAGTAATCCTTGAATCCAGCCAGAGCCTAGATTAATCCCTGAGCACCTTTGGATATGGGCAAAGAAAAGAAATTGTACTCTATATGCATAATGAAATGGGTGTACTATTCAGCCATAAAACAGATGAAATCTTATCTTTTGCTGTAACCTCGATGGAACTAGAAGAGGTCATGGAAAGAAGTACATATTTTAGATGAGCTCACTCATTTGATATATTAAGAAAAAGGAAAGAGGATGCACAATGGCAACTGGACAAGCCCATGTATTTTCTGACAATAAAATTGAGATTACCAAACACAGCTGGAGGAGGTGGGGAGAGACATGAAATGTTGTGGCAGACTAGAAGTGACTTTGCCACCATGGTAAAAAGATCTTTGGAATTTGTGTGGTGGTAACAAAGCAATAACATTGTACATCAAAAGCATCATTAATAACATTGCTGTGACCATGTGACTTAATAGGAATAAATTCAAATTAAGACGACTTCAAATTCTAGTGAGAGATGTTTTTTGTTTGTTTTGGGGGCCACACCCAGAAGCACTCAGGAGTTACTCCTAGCTCTGCACTCAGAAGTCACTCTTGGCCGGCTCAGGTACCATATGGGATGCTGAAATTCAAACCAGAGTTCATTTGGGGTTGGCCACGTACAAGACAAATGCCCTACTGCTGTGCTATTGCTCTGGCCCCTCTAGTGAGTGAGTGAGTGAGTGAGTGAGTGAGGGAGGGAGGGAGGGAGGAAGAACGGAAGGAAGGAAGGAAGGAAGGAAGGAAGGAAGGAAGGAAGGAAGGAAGGAAGGAAGGAAGGAAGGGAGGAAGGAAGGAAAGAAGGAAGGGAGGAAGGAAGGAAGGGAGGAAGGGAGGGAGGGAAGGAGGGAGGGAGGGAGGGAGGGAGAGAGGAGGGAGAGAAGGAAGGGAGGAGGGAGAGAGGAGGGAGAGAAGGAAGGGAGGAAAGGAGGGAGAGAAGAATGGAAGGAAGGAGGGAGGGAGGAGAGAAGAAAGGAAGGAAGGAAGGAAGGAAGGAAGAAAGGAAGGAAGGAAGGAAGGAAGGAAGGAAGGAAGGAAGGAAGGAAGGAAGGAAGGAAGGAAGGAAGGAAGGAAGGAGAGAGGGAGACAGGGAAAAGAGAAGAAGGAAACAAAAGGGAAAGAGAGGAGGAAAGAAGAAAAAAAGGAACAAAGAAGGAGGGAGGTGAGTTTTGGTCATGTGAATGAGAGTGCAGTACTATTCAAAATCATAGAAGAGTTTATTTCAAACTAAATTGAATTCAAAAGTCAGAGGACAGGGGCCGGGTAGGTGGCGCTGGAGGTAAGGTGTCTGCCTTGTAAGCGCTAGCCAAGGATCGGGACCGCGGTTCGATCCCCCGGCGTCCCATATGGTCCCCCCAAGCCAGGGGCGATTTCTGAGCACATAGCCAGGAGTAACCCCTGAGCGTCAAACGGGTGTGGCCCCAAAAAAACAAAAACAAAAACAAAAGTCAGAGGACTCTGTGATTGTGCATGATGCAGTGATCTCCTATGAAACCCTTCATCACAGCTCCCTGAACATGGTGCATTGTATGCACCCCAATATTTAGCTGAGGAGCTCGTTGTATCCAGAGCATAGGGTGGTGGAAACTCAGATTCAATTTAATAAGTTGTCATGGAGAAATTGATAAATAATGCCCATGTTTAATAAATTATTTTTCATTGAATCACCATGAATCACAAAGTTATATAGTTATTAAGGATTGAGTTTCAGGTTCCAGTCTTGGCAGACTTGCCTGATTTCAATGACCATGTAGATAGAATAGGCCATGTCTTTAGTGTCACCACAAGCTAAAGGTGTTTCTGAGGCTCTGAAGCAACTGCTGATTCTAATTATGCTTCATTTGAAAAAAGCAAGCCCTTGCTTTTGGAGATTGAGCCTTTAAAATGGTTTTCTGGGGCCGGGAAGGTGGCGCTAGAGGTAAGGTGTCTGCCTTACAAGTGCTAGTGTAGGACGGACCGCGGTTCGATCTCCCGGCGTCCCATATGGTCTCCCCAAGCCAGGGGCGATTTCTGAGCTCATAGCCAGGAGTAACCCCTGAGCGTCAAATGGGTGTGGCCCAAAAACCAAAAAAAAAAAAATGGTTTTCTATTTCCTTTTGGTAGTATTAGAATCAAGGTGTGCCATCATTGTTGTATATATTCACTTAAAAGCCCAAACTATTTTTTACCATTTTTAAAGGGGAAACATTAAACAAAGCCATCATGGGAAGAAGAGTTTAAGGGTCTAAAGTTTAAAGGACCATTTCTCTCTTTATTTCATTGAAAATGACCTATCTGTATGTGAGAATATATGGTAAAGATGATAATTGCCTTTTTGCTGGAACTCCATTTTCAGCCTTCCCCTTTTCTGCTTCAATATTAATTATCAGGACTAAAAATAGTTTATTGTGGGGCTGCATGCCTCTGGGAGCTTCTCCGGAAATCTGACATCTGTGCAGGAGACTCTGCAGAGATGGTGTTTCTGTGAAGCTGTCTCCTGTTTGTGAATTCAGTAAACACTTGCATGATGAAGGCTGAAGTGTCTCTCACACCAGTGCTGAGTGGCAGCCGACAAGAACAGCGTCTCTCTGAGCAGACATGACTCACAGTGACTGCAGGGAATAGTGAAGGCATGGAATATTTATGATGAAGAGATAGAAAAATATCGACACACTCTCATACTATGATGGAACTATTGTTACCCACCCCATGCTCTGAATTTTTATAGTTTCTTTTAAAATGCACCTCTAAATAGTTGTATCCAATACACACACACAGCACCACCAGCACACACATATCTCATTTGGAGAAAAATGATCAAAGGACAACTGAAAAAATAAATGTGTTTATACTGAATTACAAGGGGGACGCCTAGATCACCCTCGGCCCCAGAGTATAGATAGGTGAAGGGAAGAAATAGAATGGGTAGGGATGGTGGAAAGAGGGGAAAGAAGAGACAGATGAGAAGCAATAGGGTGCAGGGGTCAAGCAGATTCTGGTACATTGATAGTGTTAAAGAATGGTAGAGATAAATATTCAAACCACAGAGTTAACAGCACCAAAATCAGGACATGCAAATGTTAACCACCTAATTAAAAAAATATGTTTGTCAAGATGGCAGAGTTGGAGTGAGAAGGTAGGAAAGGGAACCTTGGAACATTGGTTGAGGGAAATAGGCACTGGTAACTGAATTGGTTCTGAAATACTATATGTCTAAAGCTCAATTATGAATAACTATTAACCAAGGTACTTAAAATAAAATAAAATTTAAAATGCAATGAAAAGTGACCTATGAGTTGTGTACGGTTAGGTACTTAAGGTGTATTTGACTGACAACATCAATACATTTATGGACCAGAGAGCTTCTGAACTCAAAGATTTAAGGGTCTGCAATAATTTTTATGCATTCAGTTATCACTACTATCAGTACTGGACAGTTGATTGCCTTGTAACTATTTCTTTATTTGGCAGTTATCTTTTTTGGAATGAAAGTTGCAGTGAATTATATATAATGTTACATTATTATATTGTATGTATTATTATAATAATGCAACATTATATGTAATGGTGTAATATATGATATAATATATAATGGTGTGTTATATTATGAAGCCATAGAGGGAGAAGAAAAAAATTATGGCATAGAGAGAATGGTGGTCTTAGCTAGTTCCATGTATTCTAACCAATAAAGGAGGTTCTAGGGAAAGGAAAGTAATTGATTGTTGGTTGCTTGATCAAAGGCTGATTCCTTGACAAATCTGAGATTTCTGCCCTGCAGGTATTGGAAGTGACTTTTTTGAATTTTACTTTTATTGTTGTCTAGGGACCTTGGTTACAATAGTTTTCTTGTTTATGATTTGTATGCAAACCATTGCAACATCTAGAGTAGTTGTTGTTGTGTGTTTTTTTGTTTGTTTTTCAGGCCACACCCATTTGATGCTCAGGGGTTACTCCTGGCTAAGCGCTCAGAAATTGCCCCTGGCTTGGGGGGAACCATATGGGACGCCGGGGGATCAAACCGCGGTCCTTCCTTGGCTAGCGCTTGCAAGGCAGACACCTTACCTCTAGTGCCACCACGCCGGCCCCGTAGTTGTTGTTTTTTAATGCTAAAATAGAGAACTTGATATATCAGTTACAGGTATGAGCATCCTAGAAAGCTTTTATAGTCAATTATAGGGCCCAGGAAAAAGAGAGGTATAGGCAATTGAGTGGAGAACAAAGGATGTTCTGAGCAGAAGGAATTCCATGACTCTGCCCAAACAGGAATTTGGGAGGGGTGGGGGGTTCTTTGGAAGACATACCTGGTGATGCACAAGGGTTAAATTTCTGTGCACAAATATCACTCTAGGCTATGCTTGAGAAACCCACGTGATTCTCAGGATCAAACTGGGGTTAACCATACTTTCCTAATTCTTCAGTCCCAAGGGCTTATTTCTGTTGGGTTGATGAGTGTATGCGTGTGCGCATGTGTGTGTGTGTGTGTGTGTGTGTGTGTGTGTGAGAGAGAGAGAGAGAGAGAGAGAGAGAGAGAGAGAGACTTGGGAAAGAATTCACTGAGAGAATTACAGGTCTAAGAAAGTTCATTATGGAAATAGAGTGCTTGCAAACAAGAAACAAGGAAATCTTTACTCCTGAACAGAGTATCTCCAAGAAAAATACCCTAGTTTGTATTTTATATGTATGGATTCATAGGCCCTTTATTGAATGCAAGGATATGTCTCTATGATTCAGTCCTAGGAATCGGGTCTAGTGTCAAAGTGTCACAGGAAGACACGGTAAGCAGTGTTATGACAAGCATTTTATTTTTGTTCAAATGCTCTCTTTATCTTATAGAAGAGTGTTATGCTGAGATGCTATAAATGAGTGTCTGAGATCTAGGACCTGTGTCTTGGCACAAGAACTGAAACCTGATGAGATATTGAGGGGGTAATGCTGGCTTACCTGACAGTTGTGGGTGTCTGAGAGAAGTGGGTCTTGTTTTCTAGTGAATTCCATACTGGATACTGGACCCTAATTTTCTGCTTGGAAACATGGAACTTATCAACAGGGACATTTTATAACTGTGACGTACCTCTAAGCTTTGCACTGAAAAATTTTGTTGACCCAATACCACCTCTTTACCCTTGCCTGTTCATGCTTTGTAATTGTCTTGTTATCCAAAACCATTTCTATACCAGTGGTTATTGTTGCTGTGTAAATGGTTTGTTTTGGATTTTTTCTCTCATAATTTGTTAAAATTCATTACATACTTTCTTATTTTTATTAAAATCTTTATTTAAGATTACATGATTACAAACATGTTTGTAGATCGGTTTTACTCATAAAAAAGTACACCTCCCCTTCACCAGTGCAACATTCCCACCACGAATGCTCCCCATCTCCCGCCTTCCCCACCCCCTGCCTCTATTTGAGATAAGCATTCTATTTCTCATACTCACTACCATTATCATGGTAGTAGTTGGTTTAGTTATTTCTCTAACTGCACTCACCAATCTTTGTGTTAAGCTTCATATCATAAACTGGTCCTTTTGAGCCTCATCCTATTGTTCTGGGAATTATGAGCACATTAACTTTTTGTTTTTCTTAAATCCCACAGATGAGTGAGAGTATTCTGTGTATATCTCTCTCCCTCTGACATATATTTCTCAACATAATAGTTTTCATGTCCATTTATCTATATGAAAATTTCATGACTTCATTTTTCTGGACAGTTGTATAGTATTCCATTGTGTATATGTACCACAGTTTTTTTAGCCATTCACCTGTTGTTGGAAATTTAGGTTGTTTCCAGATTCAGGCTATTATAAATAGAACTACAATGAACATAGGCACACAGAGGGAATTTTTGTATTGTGTTTTTGTGTTCCTATGGTATATCCCTAGGAGTTATTTAACTAGATTATATGGGAGCTCAATTTCCAGTTTTTGAGGAATCTCCATATTGTTTTCCTGAAAGGCTGGACTAGATGGTATTCCCACCAGCAGTGAATGAGAATTCCTTTCTTTATGCATCTCACCAGCACTGATTGTTCTTGTTCTTTGTAATGTGCGCCAGTCTCTGTGGCATGTTACCTCATTGTTATTTTCATTTGCATCTCCCTGATGATTAGTGAAATGGAGTATTTTTTAATGTGCATTTTTGACCATCTGTATTTCTTCTTTGAGAAAATGTCTGTGTATTTTTTCTCCACATTTTCATGGGGTTTAATATTTTTGTTAAGTTCTGTCAGTACCTGGCATATCTTAGATGTCAGCTCCTTATCTGATGGGTATTGGGTGAATAGTCTCTACCATACAAAAGTGGCCTTGTATCCTAATCACTGTTTCCTTTGAGGTGCAGAAGCTTCTCAGTTTCATGTAGTCCCATTTGTTTATTTCTGCTTGCACTTGTTTGGACAGTGGTGTTTCCTCCTTGAAGATGCCTTTAGTTTCAAGGTCATGAAGTATTTTAATATAACATATGGTTTTGGGTCTGATATCAAGGTTTTTAATCTGTTTGGATAAAACCTTTGTGCATGATCTTAGATGGAGGTCTGAGTGCATCTTTTTTTTTTTTTTTGCATTTGACTGGACAATTGTCCTAGTATCACTTGTTTAAAGAGGCTTTCCTTGCTCAAGTTGTGATTCTTGCCCCTTTATCAAAGATTAATTGATTGTATGTCTGGGGAACATCCTCTGAATACTCAAGTCTATTCCCTTATTCTGAGAATCTGTCCCTATTCCAATATCATGATGTTCTAATGACTATTGCTTTGTAGTACAATTTAAAGTTGGGAAAAATGATGCCTCCCATCTTTTTTTTTCTCTAAGGGTTGCTTTAGCTATTCATGGGTGTTTATTGTTCAGGGTGTTTATTTCAGGAGTGTTTGATCCACTTCTTTGAAGAATGTCATTCTTCTTTGAAGAACGTCAATTTCTCTAATGTTCGTTAGAGGAATTGCATTAAATCTGTACAGTGCTTTGGTGAGTATTGCAACTTTAGTGATTTTAATCCTCCCAACCCATGAACAAGCTATTTTCTTTGTGTCCTGTTTTATTTCTTGAAGCAGTGTTTTGTCCTTTTCTTTGTATAAGTCCTTTGCTTCTTTAGTTAAGTTGACTCCAAGGTATTTGAGTTTCTGTGGCACTATTGTGGATGAGATTTTTTTTGGGGGGGGGGCACACCTGGTGACGCTCAGAGGTTACTCATGGCTATAAGTTCAGAAATCTCTCCTGTCTTTGGAGACCATATGGGACGCTGGAGATCAAACTGCTGACTGTCCTAAGCTAGCGTGGGGAAGTAGGATGCCTTATGGCTTGCACCACTGCTCCGGCCCTGGGAATTTGTTTTTTAAGGTCAATTGTTTCAATATCATTATTTGTGTATAAGTCCATTGATATATTTGTTTTTTTTTGTTTTTTTTTTTTTTTTGCTTTTGAGCCACACCCGGTGATGCTCAGGGGTTACTCTGGCTATGCACTCAGAAATTGCCCCTGGCTTGGGGGACCCTGGGGGATCAAACCATGGTCCGTCCTAGGCTGTACACACAAGACAGATGCCTTACTGCTTGTGCCACTGCTCTGGCCCAAGTCCATTGATTTTTGCATGTTAATTTTATAGCTTGTCGTATTGCTATACAAATACATTGTTTCTAGAAGTCTTTTATAGAGTCATTAGGGTTTCTTAAATATAGTATCATGTCATCTGCAAACAGTGAAAACTTGACTTCTTTCCTTTCTATCTGGTTTTCCTTGATAACTTTTTCTTGCCTTGATGCTATGGCAAGTACTTCCAGTAATATTTTAAATAGGAGTATTGAGAAGGGACAACTTTATCTAGGATTGTTACCATAATCTTTCTAAAGGACTAATCCCAACATTGGCCTCTCCAAAACTCCCGTATTCTTTGAAGCTCCTGTCAGCTGAGTCTATATGTTATGGTGTGTAGGGGCCCAGAAAATCAGAGAGTCATAATTAGATCATATGTGGGCCTGATTTCTCCATCCCTCATTGGGCTCCATATGAAGCATTTGGAAGCCTAGATGTTGGGTTAGGGTTTGGTTGTTTCACAGTTCCCAAATGGGAAATGGATATATATTCCCAAAAGAGAAATTCTATATCCCCTATCCAGAGAGGACAGGGGAAGCTATTCCAGTTGCAGTAGTCTGCAATAAATAATCCACACAGATATGAAGGTTACAAGAGGCAATAAACTCACACTACAAGCAGTTCATCAACAAGCCAGTTACTTCACACAAGAAATGCCAAGACTGCAGGTAAAAAAGCTAATACCACCTCAGTTTTCCTACTTCCCATTTATTCAGCTCCAAATAGCACCCCTCTCCCCAGGGGAGGAGAAAAAACAGGCAATGAGAAGAGATACAAATGCGAACTATTACAAAGATCTCTATTTACCTCACAATGTACCAGATTTTAGAGAAAATGCTTACAGTTTGTCTCCATTAAGTATAATATTTGCCATTGTCTTGTAGTAAATGATCTTGACTATATTGAGAAAAGTTCCTTTTATTCCCATATTGTTGAGAGTTTTTTTTTTATCATGAATGGGTGTTGGGCCTTTATCAAATGCTTTCTCTGCATCTAATGATATCATCATATGGTTTTTAGTCTTCCTTTACTTGATATGGTGTATTATGTTATTTGATTTATATATGTTAACATTCTTGCATCCCTGTAATGAAATCTACTTGATAATGGTGTATGACATTATTTTTGGCATTGGATTCTATTTGCTAGGATTTTGTTGAGAATCTTTGCATTTTTGTTCATCAAGGATATTGGTTTGTAGTTTTCTTTCTCTTTCTTTTTCTTCTTTCTTTCTTTCCTTCCTTCTTTCCTTCCTTCTTTCTTTCTTTCTTCTTTCTTTCTTCCTTCCTTCCTTCCTTCCTTCCTTCCTTCCTTCCTTCCTTCCTTCCTTCCTTCCTTCCTTCCTTCCTTCCTTCCTTCCTTCCTTCCTTCCTTCCTTCCTTCCTTCCTTCCTTCCTTCCTTCCTTCCTTCCTTCCTTCCTTCCTTCCTTCCTTCCTTCCTTCCTTCCTTCCTTTCTTTCTTTCTTTCTTTCTTTCTTTCTTTCTTTCTTTCTTTCTTCTTTCTTCAGCATCTTTGTCTGCTTTTGGTATCAGGGTGATTTTAACTTTATAAGACTTATTTGGGAGTGTTTCTGTTTCTTTAATTTCCTGGAAGAGCCTGAAAGGATTGGTAGTAGTTCCTCTTCAAAGGTTTGAAAGAATTTGTTAGTGATCCACCTGGTCCTGGGCTTTTGTTTTTGGGAAGACTTTTGATTACTATTTTAATTTCCTCAGTAATGCTTGGTCTGTTTGATATGCTAGATCATACGGAAGATAATGAGTTCAAGAATCTATCCAGTATTTTAAGGTTGGCAAGTTTTGAAACATAGAGTTTCTCTTTTCTAATCTCTTCTGTTATGTGGTATTGTTATACATCTCATCTTCCTTCTCACTGATTATGTCCTCAGCTGCTGTTACTCTGATGGATAGACTTTCCAGTTATATTTTCATTTTGCCTACCAAATTTTTCAGTCCTGTTATTTTAGTTTGGAAGTTTTTAATTTCTATTTTCATATCTTCTTGATTCTTATGGTTTGTTCAGCTTATTTCATGGTTTTTTTTTTTTGACTTCTATGAAGACCATCCATATTGCTTCTCTAAACTTCTTATCTGAGAGTCTAAACATTGGTTGGCACTTTATGGGTCATCAGAGCTACCATTTTCTTTCTCTATGCATGGTGAAGGCCTTAGTTGTTTTGCAGCAGAGGCAGTCAAGATGGCCTCCATGTGTAAAAGCTTATGGCAGGGATCCTGGATTTTTAAATTCAAACCATCATTTCATTTTTCTATCATATCTTTTGATGAACATTCTGTTTTTGTTTAATCTGGTTTTGGAGGATACACCCAATAGTGCTCAGAATTTACTCTGGTAGTGCTCAAGGAACCATATAAACTGCTGTGCTAACTATATGCAAGCCAAGTACCTTAACTCCTTCACTATCTCCCAGCCCTTTGGTTAACATTCTGGATATCATTTGTTAGTTAATTATGTGTGCATGTGCTGTTCTGACAATTATAATCAAATTTTACTTTTAGTTAATTCAACATATTATTTCTAAGGATATATTAAGTGTAAAATGTCATATGCCACTGTATATTATAGTTTCAGCTACTCATCTACATTTTGAAAAGTTATTGCAGAAAACTGTTTGCAAGGGCTTGAGAAATAATTCTGGGAGGAGTAAGTTACTTCTTGTGTGTTGTTTCACACAGAATTTACTTGCTTCAATCCCTGCCACTGTGTGTGGTCTCTCAGGCCCCACTAGAAGTGACTTTTATCTTGCATCTACTCTCTGGAAAAGTGAAGTATGAATCCATTACTTTGGGTTTTAACTTTGGATCAGAGATGGAGAGTTTGCAGTAAGATTATATTTTTGTATCTGTCCACTGACAATAAAACTGGTCAGAGAAATAGTAAATTTTACTCCCTTTAAATTTGGGTTTGAGCTAAAAAAAAAAGCTAATAATAATGGTGGTAGTGGTGATGATGATGATGATAATAATAATAAGAATAAGAATAATAGCAAGAGAACAACCTTGCCAAATAAATGAAGTTCTATAGGAACAATTTATTTAAAAAGCTGACCATAGTATAAAAGGAGATATGAACTTGAAAATGAACACAAGTATTGACCAAACTGTGGGAGAAAGAATATTAAGTGACTCCAATTTCAATTTATAGAGGACAATCAATCAGGGAGTTATTTGTATTAAATTCAAAGGCAGACCATTCTCATGCACTTCCCTCTGTGGCCTCTCTAAAAAACAAATTATAGTACAAATGTATATTTGGTACACCAAACATTATGTTGCAACTTTTTCTTGATTAATATTGCAATGTGTTGATGAAATTTTTTTAAGCACTGCTTAGAGCTAAAATGAGAGGAAGGTTTTATTTTTTTCTTAAATAAGATGAGTTGATACTTGTTTTCATAGTGACTATTAGTTACATATTTAGGTTCATATTCATAGAAATGCTGTGCTGGGAAATTATTTTCCTAATCAGATATATGGAGCTTCTACTTGTCTCTCATTCTTTAGGTTTTATTAATTTGCTTGTTTGTTTATTGTTTTGGGGCCATCTTGGGCAATGCTCAAGGGTCAATTCTGGCTCTGTGCTCAGAAATCTCACTCCTGACAGGCTCAGGGAGATTATATGGGATGCTGGGGATCAAAGCCAGGTTCATCAGGGGTTGGCTGAATGCAAGTGTGCTATCACTCTGAAAATCATTCCTTAGATTTTTAAATACACATACATTTCTTCAAAGCAAGAGTGTATTAGATTTAAGTTGTGCTGGGCAAAATTGTATCCAAATACAGTGTGTCCTATATAGATATATAAACTCAAGCATTCTCTTGTGGCATCCAATCTGGGAGGTGTCATGTCTCTAATCGTCCGTGCTTGCCACATCCTCAGCATTCTCTGTGAACCCCATGACTTCCAGGTCTTGCTATTCATCATTAATTTCAATAGTCAGTGCTGTTAATAATCACCACAAAACCTTTTAGGAGCTCAAAAGTTCTGCTTGGAATGTTATCTTCCCTTTGTCTTGATTCTGATAATATTCCAGAGCTAGTCAGAATCTTGTTAGAAGGAAGAAATCAAGAATGAGAGGTCAACAGGAGCTCTGGCCTCATCATAGGCCAAATGGATACAGATGAGCCAGATGCTAAAAGCTTCAAAATAGGTTAAATATAGTCTGTTCTAAATGCCTTGATGTGATCCTCTTTTATTTTGGCTTTATTCATATACACAATGGGAAAATGTGCCTCTTAATAAGTATAGTTGCATATGGCATATTATGAAAAGAAGTAGTAATAATAAGTACAAATCAAGCTGCTTTATAGTGAGGGTGGCTGAGAAGAGTTGCTAAGAGAATAGAGAGAATAACAGGCTCAACTTCACAGCCTCAATGGCATATTGGTTCTTTCTCCCATTTTATATATCATCAAACACTTGGAGAAGACAGTTCTTGTGTGCTATATTTAGCCAAAGGGATGGGGCTTCAATAAATACTAAACATTGTCTACATTGATTCTATTTCAGGAAGCAGACAGAAGAGAGCCAGGGAGAGATGGGATGTAGGTGGTAGCGTGTTCAGACATTTTACAGGGGGTGAGGCAGAGGGTGGTCTCCAGTTTCTCATAAACAATTGAACCCATTCTTAACATCATTTTGCTTCATGTTTGTGATTAAAGTTCTGTAATTATAGTACTAAAATGAGGGCTTCCCTGCACAGAATTTTAACCCCACAGTCATTTCTAGAGAAACCACCTTTCTTCCCCCAAGGACCTCAATGTCCCTTTCGAACTGCCCCCCCCCCCCAACTCAGTTGTATGGGTCAGTACTCCATCTGTCAAAAGTGGAGATTTTCTGTTGTATTTTTGCTTGTTTATTTTTTGCTTGTTTTTGCTTGTTTATTTTTTGCTTGTTTTTGCTTGTTTATTTTTGTTTTTAGGTCACACCCAATGGTACTCAAGGCTTACTCATGGCTCTGCATTCACGGATCACTCCTGGAGGCTTGGGAAAATTATGGGGTGCTGAGCATATACCCTCCCTGTTATACTATTGCTCTGACCCTAGAAGTGTTTTTGTTTGTTTATTTGTTTATTGGAGTCTTACAGGCAGTGCTCAGGGCTTATTCCTGACTCTGTAGTCAAGGATCACTCCTAGCTGGGCTTGAGCAAATGCAGTGCCTGGAAATCAAACCTGGGTCTGCTGTGTGTATATAAGCACCCTACCTATGTACAATCTCTCCATCCTCAGCATCATCATTTTAATAAGTTGCTTACTCCTGGAGATTCTCTTTGTGATCCTTATTTTTGTTGTTGATTATTTAAAAACACACCTGGTGGTTCTCATGGGATATTCCTATTTGGAAAATAAAAAGGAGTTACACCCCCACTCCACCCCGGTATTCCTCAGGAGACCATACAGAGTGCAGGAATTGAACCAGAGTTCAATATTAAATTTAAAATTAAATATTTAATATTAAATATTAAAGACAAGAATTACTCTCCAGACCAAGGAGTATTATAGAATTCTCCTTCTATTTTTCACTTGCACATATAGAGCTGGGAATTGAGCTCAAATTCTCATTCATGAAAATCCTGTGCTCTTTGCTTGACCTATGCTGCAGGGCTGGCTACCTGCGTATTTAGTTTTGGTTTGTCAGGTTACTCCTGACTCTGTGCTCAGAAATTATTCCTAGCAGGTTTGGGAACTCTACGGGATGCCAAGGATTGAACCCAGGTTGGCCATGTGCCATGTGCACATGTGCCATGTGCCATGTGCAAATGCCCTCCCCACTATGCTATTGCTCTGGATCCAACCTGTATTTTTTTGATATAGTTTTCCAGGTATACTGTAGGTGTTAGGGAGCTACTACTGGTTCTATGCTCCTGGTTCTATTCTTCTTGAGAAAGGTGTTCACGAGGGACCAGTGATGCTGGGAATTGAAACCAGGTCTCTTGCATTTATAGCAAATGTGCTACCACTGAGCCACATCCCTGGACCACCTTTTGTGTTGCTTCTGAAACTGAATATGAATTTTCTATTTTCTGACAAATACACATAAGTATTCTGTACTTAGGCTTATTTATCCCCAAGAACTATGATCTTATGGAGATTGGGTGATGTTTGCTAGTCACAGACAAGTTGCCTTCTTTCTGACCTGCTGTGGAGGCTTTTGCACAATCTGGCTGACTCATTTCTACTAGGGCCAGGCTCAACATAGCCTGTGCTCCTCCAAGATGGCAGTCCTTCAGGATAAACATGAGAAGTTATGGTGACTTCCATTTTGTCACTTTCTATGTTTTGTTATACTGGCCCCAACACAAGAGTTAAGCAATGTTTTGCATTTATAGAAAAACTGTTAACTCAAATTGGCACTATTTGTTTTAAAAGACAACAGAAGGGAAGACTCAAAAATAGAAAGTTATAAACAGAAACAATCCTGTGTCTACTCAAAACTAGTGGATATCTCGGGCTTTGTTGCAATGGGACACTTCAACAGTGACAATTATCATTATCACCATGCTCATCATGAAAATAACCAAATTTTTAACTGTAGTAGGCACTGTTGAAAACACTTTGAATTTATTATCTCATTCCTTCGGTACAGAAACCCCTACAGCCATAATATTTTTATGCCAATGATCCAAGGTTAAATCACTTGCTCATTGTCACACAGCCAAGTGGTTGAGTAAGGGCATCCCCGATTTAAATAATTTGAAAGCCATTTATCTTAACTGGGACAACGCATCACCTACTTACTGAAACACGGTGAGAATCTGTTTGGAAAAATCAAATTTGATTCACAGCCAAAATGTACAGCTCTGCTTTCTCCATGACTTTGGCTTGTTCCAGTCTTCAAAATTCCCTGATAGCATGAATGTAAGGCACATACGGTTCAGCCCAGAACATAGGTGTAGGGTACACATTAGTCAAGCAAGTCTGTTTTGGAATCCATGGTAAATTTCTGTTTTGTCCTGTTCAGAGTTTTAACAACTTAAGTGCTACTGTTGATTTCCTCCAAGACCTTTCAATGACATTTCCTTTTAAATTTGGAAGGCCAGAGCTAATGCAGGGATAGAGTTCAGCAGTCCTCTCTTGCCTTATCTTCCTCAACTGTCTTTACCTCTTCAACACTAGAGTTGTCTCTGCATAAACAGATTTCAGAATCTTCATTTTTTTTTATTAAGGGAAACCTGCAATTCACACAGATACACACAAAGGAAGAAAAAGATAAGAAAAAAGAACAAGTAGATGGGTTATGGAACATGCAGGTGTTGGCAAAAAGCATCTGCTTGTTAATAACTTGCCCACAGATTTTCATGTAGCAAGGTGGAGACACATTTATTGTGTGATTCTGGTTCATTCCATTTTGCTATCATTTTTTGTAGAAATATTATTACTTTCACAACGTGTTCTATTTAGATTTGCTTTTAAAAGTCCTCCTCTTCCTGAATCATGTTCTCAATATACTTTTTCCTCCTTCCTCCCCCATCTCCTCCCCTTGTTTCCTGACATGGCTCTGTTTTTCAATCCCTCCTACAATCTTTAATGCAAGACACAAATAGAAGCTATCATCATCAAGAACAGTCCCTCCAAAACAAGACTCTGATTATATATATTGAACATGGTCTTTTCCGAGGGAGGTGCACATTGACCCACCGAGTGATGCCAAGATTTTTCCCCCTCTTTTTGATTTAATTTTGTATTATGCATGGATGCCTGGAAATAGATTGCACAGCTGCTGTAAATGAGGGGTTGGTCAGTCTAAGAGATAAGAAATATCATGGGTACTTTGGGATCTGTCAGTAGTTTGCAGGATGGTCTAAGGTTTATATGTACAATAGATTCAATGGACTAGCAGGACAGATTGAGTCATACATTTAGCAAGTATTCTCTTCCGTCCAAGGCACTCAGCCAGCACTGGATTGCAGCTGGTAAGAAGCAGTGACATGAGTCTGATTCTCAGAACTTCACTCACTATCTGAAGAAATGATTTGTGTCACAATAGAAATATGTAGAAATACACAAAGCCAGGCTGCTTTTAGCACCCTTACAACTTTTTCACTTGAATTGGATCTGGTTATGGTCATTGTCCGCTGGCACCTAGCAGGTTTTGATGTTTTGGATGATCTGTGACAATATTCAATGGGAGATTTTTGTATGTGCATTTTATCATTACATTCATGAGAATGTCCTCTTTGAAACTGCATCAATATGCATACAAGATAAATTTGAGCTAAAAAAATATGAGACTTCTTTTCTCCAGACTCATAAAGCTTATATTTACACATTTTCAAGACTTGGTGGTATAATCTCATCTTTACATGTGATCCATAAACTGTTTTTAACTAAACCAGACCAAGGGATGGAGATCATACACCAGTTTCCGTGGAGACCATGCATATGTCAGACCTAGATTTGATTCCTGACTTCACAGGAAATCCCAGGATTCATTGCCCTAAAGACTGCTGTATATTGGTTGAGGTGTTCCCAGGTATCCCTGGAAATACAGGAACCAAACAGCATTGTACCCCCATGTCCATGTACTGAACTGTCCATCTGTTGACTGAGAATCACTAATGAGCTCCTGGGAGGCCACTTTTAGTAAAGAAAACTCAACTTTAATCCTTTTGTAAACTTCCATGGCCCTAGATATGAAAGATGTAGTCCACGTTTTGTTAATTATATTTTTTAAGAAATTATACTCATAATAATATGGTTACTTGTTTCTTGGGGCCATACCTAGCAGTGCTCAAGGCTTACCCCTGGCTCTGCTTTTGAGGATCATTCTTCGTCACGCTCTAGAGACCATATAAATTGCAGGATGGTCGCATCAAGACAAGCACCAGCCCACTGCACTATTACTCTGAGTTTGGCAAAAATAATTTTAGTTGAAAATAAATAGATATAAAAAGTCTCACAAAGATGTTTAAGGGGGCTAGAGAGAGAGAGAGAGAGTACAACAGGTAGAACATTGCCTTGCACACCTTTCCTGGCCCCCAAACAAAAACAAAACAAAAACTATTTTAAATGATGCAAATTTTTTAATTAAGTAAACATATTAAATATGTATTTAAAATGTAAAATATCACTGTCCAATTATTATTTCATTATAACTATTGTTGCATTTTTTCTCAAACTCTTCTCCCTTGCATATATATGCTTAGAATAGTATTACTAAAATATTTAATGCAGTATGATATTTCCATGCATGTGACAAGAGTAGATGGTAGCACACTATTTTAATAGTCACCTTAGTATTAGTTAATTTTCATTTGAGTACTTATGATGGTATCTCTCTTACTATTTCTTTTTGTCAAAGGTAAAATTACATTTTATCATGAAGTACATATTCACTTCTGCCCCACACTGGCTCAATAGCCACTTTGTAGAATGAAGTCTTATAGATGGAGACAGTGAAGAAAATGGAAGGGACATGATTTGGGGACAGATTTCTTGGTCTCTTCCTCAATTCACAAGATGTCCATAAAATTATTTAAGGGGTTTAGAGATATTCCAGAGCTCATGGCAGCCTCCAAGCAGAAATCTGAACCTGGTTCAAGCCTAGGTGTAGTAGATGGTCTCCTGAATACTGCCAGAAGTGAGCACAGAGCCAGGAGAAAGTCCTAAACGTCATCATCACTGAGTACGGGATCCCCCACCAAGAACAAAAAAAGATAAAGGGGCCAGGGTCATAGTACAATGAACAAGGTGTTTGTTTTGCACATAGTAAACTCTGGTTGGATCCCTTGTATTCCCTATGGTCCTCTAAGCACTAAAAGGAGTAATTTCTGAATTCAGAGACAGGAGTAAGCCCTGAGCATTTCCAGATGTGGCCCCCAAACCCTATATATATATGATTATTTTATATATTATATATACATATATATATATAGTTTAACTACCTACATAAGCTTTCAAATGTATTGTTACAGATACTTTTTTCATCAGTGTTAGAAGAAAATGAAATGAGCTTGTGCTTTTGCACATTTGCTGAAGAAATCCTTTAACATTTCTACTCTTCTGTCACTATACCTAAAAAAAAAACATCTGTTTTTACCTAATAAAATTTTCTTTCTTCTGTTATTATTATTAACATTAATAAATCAATTCATGATTTTGATTATTAGACAATGAAATCATTCTTTTTCTTTGTTTTTGGTTTTGGGCCAGACCTGGTGGTACTTAGTGGCTCCTGGCTCTACACTCAGAAATGACTCCCGGCAGGCTCGGGGGACCATATGGGGTGCTGAGTATCCAACCTGAGTAAGCTGCTTGTAAGGCAAATATCCCAACTGCTGTGCTATCACTCCGGCTCCAATTAAATAATTCTTGATTCAACTAACTCAGAGAGTTGCCTGGGATCACTTCATCCCAGTTTCAGATTCTAACACCGAACTGAGGTGGCTCTTGGGCCAGGCCCTAAGACTTTACCTTAATCTCATCAGTCTCTGCCTCACCTCCTGCACCCAGCATTACTATGTGGCCAATACTGCACCTTCTTTGGGTATGTAAACGGGGCTGAGTCTTATGTACATTTTTTGCAAGGTCTGCAAGATGCTGAGTCATGCTGTAACACCACCCACCCCACCTCTCTACCTTCCACCAACCACCATGCTTGGTGCTGCTCTGACCAGTGCCAGAGTGCTCTGCTGTGTCAGCCATGGAATGTGGCAGTGGTCTGTGATATTGTCTCTATAGACAGCTCAAGTGGAGTCAGAGGCCATTCAATTTTGCTGTGTGTGTAGCACACAGGAAATTTACACAGAGACCATATTATCTATGATAGTACACCAGGAAACTACATTTGTGGCCACTTGTGACTGACTGTTCAACTCTGTAGAACTAGCTTAAATCACAGAGAATAACTTTCCCCAGCTCCTTTCCAGGGTTTTGTTCCCAGCAGTCTTTCCTCACTCTCTCCTAGCCTTCAGACAAAGCAGGATTCTTTTAAAGTGTGATTTACCTGAATTTTAGACACTCTGATTTACAGTGTTGATGGTTCCTTGATTGGTTTTATGTCTACAATATTCCAACAGCCTACACCAGAATATCTCTTTCCCTCCACCGTTGTCCCTGCTTCTCCCCTTATTTTTGCTTATACCAACACGCCACATGGTAAACTCAGTTCTGTAGACCAACTCTCAGATTATGTTGCCTTTCGGCATTTGCTATTCCCTTACCATTTATATTTATATTTATTCTTTAGGTGTTTTTTTCTGTCATTATTATAGTCTTTCTCCCATTTGGGATAGAGGCCATCTAGTACTCCATGATCAGGTGATCATCTCACAAGGCAAAACCAGATTCCAGTTTTGCTGCATGCCTGAGCACCTCCAACAAAGGCCAATATGGATAGCAATTAGATGAATGGATAAGAAATATTCTGTGTTTTACACAGATCAGGCACAAATAGAAATGATGAGTCTGGCACATGGTCTTTTATAAATAGTTTTCTCCTTGGTTGGGACAGCTGTCCATAGGAATACATATTGCTGTGTCCTGAAGCTCTGGTCTAAGAAGAATCCAGAGAGTTCCAGGAGAGCAGGTCATGGGCGTGGGCAAACCAAGACCATCACCAGCTCTGTGGTTCTCTGGCGAAGAGGAAGTTCTATCAGCTCTCGTCTGCCTGGGCCCATTCAGATTATGATGTAGGGAATGCAGAAATACTAACACAGTGCTAGGAAGAAAGTGCAGTTAAGTTGCTGAGATTCTCAGCCTTCTGAAGCTGTCTTTCATATCATGGTTATTTAGGTCCACCACCTCTGAGACTTATGGTGGCACAATTCTTTCTCTAGCACCCTATATCTTACAGCACTCTTCCTGTATTCCTATTGTGTAGTCCCCTATAGTCTTCCATGTCTTAGATGCCACACTCTCCCATGCACCTACATGGAAAAATAGATTCCTTATAGTGAATGTGTTTCTTGTAATCTCTGTCCATCACCAGGCTCAGAGTGTGGAGTGAGCAAGGATCCTTACTTACTTAAGCTGGATGAGTTGCTGAGAATCCATCTAGCTCTTTATTTGGAAACAACTCTTATTATAGAACACACACTTTCCTGAGTGAAACTCTCATTTTTTTACCATTAAGAACACTTACTTAGAAACAGTCTGTGTTTTAGTTTTCAAGTGTGTATTTCCTCTAGCTGTGATGCACCATCATGCGAATGGCGCTAGATTGCTCTGTGGCTTTAGGCAGCACTCAGCAGCATCCAAGCTGTCCTAACCAAGCTCTCTCCTCCTCTCTAGATATGTGAAGACTCAGAAAGATCAGAAGTGAAATGCCTTGTTTTATAGATGTCAAAAGATATTTTCTTTGATTCTCCTGAGAATGTAAAATCTCCCCCATTTTTATAGTTTTATTTGTTTAGGGGCCACTCCTGGTGGTATTCAGGGATAAGTTCTGGCTCTGTGCTAAGAGATAACTCTTGATAGGCTTGGGGAACCATATGGGATGATGGAAATCAAACCCAGGTTGGCCACATACAACCTAAGTGCTGCATTACTTCTCTGAACTCCCATTATATTCTTAAAGTCATTTATCTGTCAGATACAGGCACATAAACAATGCTCCTCATGACCCTGTTTTATTTTTATGGGGGCACCAAATTAGGAATGCAGGTGCATACAGGGGTACTCAGCTTACCTTGCATTGGTTAACTGCAAGGACCCCAGGCTGTGGTATGCACAGCGCTGGCAGTGTGGAGCCCCTTGGAAGGTGATGGGAACCTTACTGTATGCACCCAATAATAACTGAGGAATTGTTTGATGCCCCAGATCAAACTGAGGTCGGCAGCATCTAAAACTTGTACCTTCACTCCTATACTATCTGTTTGCTGCACTGTTTCATTTTAGAGATGAGGAGACTGAGGCAGAGAGAAACATACTGGTTCTAGGCAGTGTGGACAGCCTTCCACATTGTAGAGATTCAGGTTCGAAGTGGAGACTCCCAGAACCTAAGACTCAATCCCTACGCTGCTGTGCAGTATCTCAACTCTCCTTTAGAACTTAGAGACCAGGTGTTTAATATAGCAAAAGGAAGTTGATGGAAAGGTCAGACATGAAAGCGCCAAAGCACCTCTGTAACTCGACAAGTAATGAAGCAGATTTTTCAGTGTTTAATTTAAGAACCACTCGGTGTATGAAATACATTTCTCAAAAGAAAGGGAGAGAAAATGATTTCGTGTCTGAACTCCTACTCTCAGGGATTAAGAGCACCTGCCTGGCAAGACTAGAGACCCTGCGTCTCTCCAAAGCTTCTCTCCTCTTGCAAGGTCCCCCACTCTCTCTCCTCAAATGCACCCCTTTGGGTTGCTGTGGAAATGATTATGGCACAGCCACCACCACCCGCAGATTTTATAACCTCAGATCCAGGATAACTAGCAGAACAGAAATGAGGTCCTACAGAACAGCAATCTTGCTTTGTGCAAATCTGAATAGGGAAGGCACTAGAAATGCCGGCAATCTATGATCTAGGGGGAAATTGGTTTTAAATAGGTTGTTTTTTTCAAGGGTTCTGGGAAATGGTGGTTCTCACAGAAAATTACAGAAAGCGTCAGAATAATTACTGTAGCCTTATCAACTTTTTTTTAAAGGAGTCTGTTTTTCCAAAAGTATGTTTGGTGTTCAGCAGGTTGGCAGAGGCATTACTGGGTAAACTGTAGAGTTTGGAAGGAAGATGCCTGAGGAAAAGGGACCATGCAGAGCACTGTCTGGACAGTGACCACCCTGAGTGCCTGGTGCTCATTGCAGAGAAGCTGCACAGAGTTGCCACCCAGCTTCTTCCTTCAGTTGGAGCTAATACATCCATCTTTCATCACATGCTCCTCCAGTTCTCTGAGATCATTCTCTTCTTGGCAAAATGGGAGTTTCACATAGTAGGTGAGCTGGCTGTGAGGTTTCAGGGAGACATGCAACCATATGGTGAAGCCTAGCCAGAAAATTCTTGAATGTTCAGACTAATGGTTCTGATTCATATTGAGTTATTAACAAATGTTGACAATGAGAGGTTCAACATTCTGCTTCTGATGTTCATCCCTCGGCCCTGCTACCCAACCATTATGAACAGCATTTCTTTGTGTAGCCTCAGAAGCATTCATCCACTTACTCTTTGATTCTGGTTTACTTTGCCCTGGGACAAAAAAGAATTAAAGTTGAGGGTCAGAGTGGGGAGGGTGTTTGCTTTGTTGACACAAGTTCAATATCCAGCATTACATATGGCCCCTGAGTACTGCAAGGAGCAATTCCTTGCAGCACTCTCAGCACTAAACACTGTTGGGTGTGCCCCCCCAATATTAAATTTGAATAGTAATGACATTCATATTTTCTACAGTCAACTAGATAGTACCAACCTACTAACAATTAGCAGTTTGATATATATTTTAACTTCCAGTCTAGAGAAAGGGAATTTTCATGGTTCTAAGAGCCCCTTTTCTCAGTTTTGGAGCACAGACTTTGCAAGCAGGAGACCTGGGATCAATCCCTAGCAATTGCAAGGACTCTGAACACCACAGGTCAGTGGTCCAAAAAAAAAAAAAGATTTTCCTTTTTCATCCTCAGAAACATACCAATCTTAGAAGACAGTGCCAGCAAGCCAAGGCCAACTGAATCTGGCCACTTGGTCCATGAGCTAAGAAGCTTGAAAAGTTTCTATTTTTATAGCATTGTTTTATGCGACATAAAAGAATGTGCACTGGAGATTGTGGTCCTTCAAGATTACAATATTTACTCATTGACTCTTGACAGGAAAATTTGTCAGTCCCTGCTGTGGGAGAAGTATCATTTTCCTGGGAAAATACCTAAGAAACATATCTTCCATTGCCAAAACTACAGCAACCACTTTTCCTTTTCTGGCTGATGTTTTTGGCTTTTCTTACTATTGCCTCCAGTTGGTCTAAGTGATTTCCTTTTGATCCCTTCTAGAATCTTTGTCCAAGATGTCCCACAACCTGCGATCTGCACAGCCCTCTGAGTGGTGCCCATATATACTTGAGATCTCTACTTAAACATCTCCTCCCCTGTAACATCACCTGGTTACTTCACCTGAGTAACCCTAAATTCTCCAATCCTTGCATTCTAAACACAATGTATTATTTCCCTTTGCCTCAAATATTGGATTCTAAAAGCTATCCCAACACACACACACACACACACACACACACACACACACACACACACACATATTCCTCCCACTGCTTATTTCATTCTTCCTGTGATTTGCAATTATGATGAATTATCCCATGTCAGGCCCAAGATTTCTCAGAAAATAAAACAAAATAAATATTAGTGAAATGCAAAAATATTAGAGATGTTTGGTTGGTCATATTTTATAGCACCTCAATAGAAAGTGAGGGCAAAGTTACACATTCTTTATAAAGGGGTTTAGAGAGAAGGAACAAAGGATATGAGGAGGTCAAGAATTGGGAGAAGAAAGCAATGGGTGCTCAGCCATTGTCTTCTTGACTCTAAAATCTGGAGTATATGCCACAATGGAGAAACTGCCTTTTCCCACCTAAAATTGATAACTCTTGGAGACCATAGTACTGCCACTGTTCTTTATGGTAAATACAAGGCAAATTCCAACATGGTGTGCTCACCAGCACACCTGAGGTTACTGTGCTAGAAACTGACTGCTTCTTACAGATTGAGCTCCCATGAGTTTGCTTTGGAGCCTGATATAGCAGGTTTCCTGGAGTCTTTTGGGAGATGTATCAATAAAGGTTCAAGACACGGTTTGCTGAAAGGTAGCCTGAGTCATTCACTGATCATGTTGATGTGATCAGTCCACAGACGATCCAGCCAGCCATTGGCTCTGAGATCCTTACAAAAGGACCTGGTCTGAGGCCAGATGAGCTTCACCCCAGAGTACTCCCCAGGGAGAGACTAAGCTCTGAAAGCTCTTAGAAGCACGCCCAATGGGCAACTAGGAGGGGTCCACCAAACATGTCAAAGATGAATTCCCTCCTATTTCTACTCCTTGACTCACTAGACCCAGTGGCATCACTAGAGCCAGAAATGCTCAGGATCACTCCTAGCAGAACTCAGGGATCCATATGGGGTGCCAGGGATTAAATCCATGTCAGCTGTATATGAAACAAGTACCTTATCTTCTGTATTATAGCTCCAACCCCTAAAATAAAAGTTGAGCAATGCAGGCCAGGACCCCTCCCTCTCTAGCTGATATCCACATACCATGCCTATGACCACTGTCCTACAGCCAGCTGGGTCCATGCTCTGTAGGCTCTCTGACACTCAGGTGGAAAGCAGTGGGGCAACTTGCTTTCTCTAGGCCCCAAAGTTGCAGCTATTTAGGCTCTGACACCCTCACCTCACTCCTGGTCATGGCAGATGATGTTAGGAAGCAAGCACAGTCTTCCCATTCTTGGAATTGGGGTTGGGGACCAAAGAAGAAATATACTCTGAGTCCAGATCCTGCTAGAAGCCCATAGTGCCAGGGAAGCCCCACAGAGAGAGGAAAAAATATGCTTTATTTAAGGGATATTTAATAAAGGGGCCAACGTATCTATCCTATTGAAAAAATAATATGGCAAATTCAACACTTAAAATGAAAATCAAAACATTCAACATTATAAGAAAAAAATAGAGAGATATAGTATTTAAGTTAGATGGATGAGACAAAATGGGCTGGCCAGATGCAGCTCGGCTCCAAAGTGCTCTGAACTGTGCAGTGTTCCCAATCCTTTAAGGTTCAGGTGGGGGCAGTCCCAGGTCAGAGACCAAGATTTCCAAAGGGCTTCTGTGAGGTAGGGAAACACAAGGGCATCCAGGAAAGTGCTCAGAGTGGGCTCTGTCAAGCACCAGGCAGGCGAGATGCTGGGTTGGCCATACCTAGCCAGAGCTTGGGGGGGTGTACCCTGAGGGACATGACCATGAGATGGAGAAGGCTAGGCCAGGGTCAGTGTCTGTCTCCCTTCCTCCCCTTCTAGATTCAGTATTCTAGACTTGGGGGCTAGGAGCTAATGTGGCACCAGATGGAATGCTGGAGATTGAGCCTTGGTTGACTGTGTACAAGACAAACACTTTTCCTACGGTTTCTACTTCTCTTGGGCCCAGCACTACATTCTTAATCTGTCTCTGTAAAGGACATCAATCCCTTATAACACAGCGAGATGCTATCTGAAGCAGATACCTCCACTCTGGTTGAAAGAAGCTGTCAAAATTTTGTTCAATGGGGCAGCTTTAGGCAGGAGCCTGAGGTGAGGGCCTGCTAGCATTCCTAAAGGCCACATAACACCTCTGGCTGCAAAGTGGCTGCTTTGGTTCCTGACCCTGCTGTGCAGTACACCCCTCCCTGGACCTTGGAACCAAATCCCTCCATGAACTGAGTCTCACTTTTGCCCTCCTCCAGTTCCTGGTCTCTCTGTCCCTGAATTCACACCAATCAGCCTCTTTGGTACCAGCCATGGCACACATGGGTCCTTAAGCTACCTGACCCTTGACTTCTGGGCTATCTGAACTCTGACTTCTGGGCTGAATTACATTATCTGGGATAATTCTGACCTCTTGGTGTTTTTGAGGCACCTGGTCTGCCTATTCTAGATCTCATAGCATTCAAAGATTTCATGTGAAAGGTGCCATGTACTGGGTTGAAGATGACACAGTTTCTCTCCAGACCCATGTACGTGCCTTGTGGGTCAATCTCAATGTCCTCATCTTGGCGCTTTCTGTGGCCACACAGTTCGGCTTTCCTCATGGTAGAGAGCTGAGATGCAGCAGGTCTGACAGTGTGGACCTAGCCACCAGCAATGCCCATTTAGAAGTTTGGCCTGGCAGCACCATGTTTCTTCTGTATCAGCTTTCTATGTAACCCAGGAAATGAATCCATGGGCCAATATGTGCTTCCCCAAGACTGGCAGTGATTCTCAAGTCTGGTGCTTTGGTGTTATTGGAAGGAGGTCTGAAAAACTGATTGGTCCCTTTCCTTTCAGAAGATTCTCAGCATTACCCAGATAGCTGAGAATCTTCAGTGAAGTTATTGATTCTCAAGCCTTTTCAGGTGTTATTTATTCTCTTTGTGAAAGGCTATCTTACAAAGGCCTCCAAGATACTCACTATTCCTCATTTTCTTCATACTAGTGAGTACAGTCTTATCATACAAATATATACAAAAGTGATGCTGTATAGTTTATTCAGACAGCACAGGTCAAATGTATCAAAGATCTCATACTCTTTGTGACAATCCATAACTGTATATTCTATTTATCATCCTATAAGAAAACATGAAGAAGGCATTCAGGGATTGGAATGACAATATAGCAGATAGAGCACTTGCCTTGTACCCAGCCAATCCAGGCAACTGCTACACTGCCAGGTGGGGCTAAAATAACAGATAAGGAGAGAGAGAGAGAGAGAGATGAGAGAGAGAGAGAGAGAGAGACAGACAGACAGACAGACAGACAGAGGAGGGGAGGAGGGAGGGAGAAAGGGAGAGAGGGAAGGAGAGAGGGAGGGAAAGAGAGAAGCATTTAATAATGAACATTCTGTCTTGATCTGCTTTCTCAAAGACAGCTTCAATCAAAGCAGAAGAACAGAGCTTCTTAGCTGGACAGTGGTTCAAGAACATGATCCATTGAATTTATAAGGAAATGGTTTCTGAATTAGTGGGGATGTGATTTGGTACACTCAGAAATATTCTTTTGGATTCTGGAGTGGAGATACCCTTATTAGAACCCAAGATGCAGTTTCAGCTTTTATCCTTGTTATTTTGGTTGGAAGTGGCTGAGATGGAACAAAGAGATTTGATCACTGGCAATACAGATGCTCTATATTGGGAAATATACTGAAGTGATTCTCTGCCTCACCCACCCAGTTTTTCATTCTACTGTACATAAGACCTGCAAAATGACTTTAACGGGGTATGTGAATTGTATGTGCCCACTTGGAGTCAGGCAGCAGACAAGACATAAGGATCATTAAACTCTCCTCTACAGCCTTTTCACAGTGTGTCTAGATATCTGGGTGTTGGAACAAACATCTCTCAGTCCCCTAATTGTTGTTTGGGGATTTTTTTTGCGGGGGGGGGGACACTTGTTGATGCTCAGAGGTTACTCCTGGCTATGCGCTCAGAAATTGCTTCTGGCTTTGGGGGACCATATGGGACACTGGGGGAATCTAACCACGGTTGGTCTTAGGCTAGTGCTTGCATTCCGGCCCTACAGTCCCCTGATTGGTACTGAATATACAAGTCAACTTTTTCGATGGATTATACATTTTTTTTCCAGTGAATTCTGAGTCTGAAACTACTTGGGTTCCAGAAACTAAGCAAGAGGCAAAGACTTTCTGGATATTTTGTCCTTGTATTCCTGATTATCTGTAATTGAATTTCAAATTTCACAAATTAAGAACATGTTTCTGATCTCTAGACATGACATGGTTCCATTCATTCCTCAATAACTCCAGACATGCATGGTTAATCAATACCTTCAAAACTCCAGATGTTCCTGCTTTAGCTCACCCTTCCAAAACTCCTGGAACACTGGACACTATCTCATCCCCTTCCTTAATGCCTCTTAAAACCTGTCCTTACTTTGCTAATGACCCTCTTTTATCTTTTTATGATAAATATCTGTCACTTGATGCAGCTATTTGGAAATCAACAGCCCATTTCTATTGGGGGATCTGATTATCTTCACATTTACTCAAAAACCCAGTTCTGTGGCTACATTTCATAAGTCACCCCTACTCTGAAGAAAGCAGCCTACATACCCACCTCCAAAGAAACTAGACCTAGACAAGATTAAATGTCTGTGTATCAATCATACAGTCAAACATATTTTCAGATTTAATAAAAGTTCAATATTTTCTTACTTAAGTTTATCAAAAAGGAGAGAAAAAGAATTGCTTATGAAGGGGTAATTCGCCTTCAATTCACTATATTATTCACAAAATATAAAATGTCTCTCCAATATGAAAAAAAAAACAGTTATATAATCAATTGGCCTCATTTATCCAGAATTCTTCATAAAAATGGAATATGCAGGGCTGGGAAATAATACACTAAGTAGGATGCTTGTGTTACATGTGGCTAATTTGGCTAACTTGCACCCCAAATGCTTTCCCCAAGTATTACCAAGTGTGGCGCAAAAATAAAAGCAGAAAATATATTGCTTTTGGTGAGTTTCACCGAGCTGTGCTCAGGTCAGGGCTTATTCCTGGCTCTGCACTCGAGGATCATGCCTGGTGTGTTAAGGGAGCCATATGGGTTAGTCAGGATCAAAGGCAAGTGCCCTTCACTTGGCTTTGTACCCACAGAAATATGCTTTCTTTTATTTTGTCTTTGAAAATATCTTCTGTTTTCCTTTCTTATTTGAACATGCCTAGAGTCTAAGGAAGCATCACTATAGCTTTTTTGCCAATTCCAGTAGGAGTCAGTGTCTTTATAACTATTTAAAACTATTGAATGTATTTTGTAACTATTATTTGGATAACGTGGAACTGTAAGCCCTTCTACCATGCGATGTAGTTTTATTATGCGTCAGAAATGATTTCTGCATGAATTTTAGCCATGACTGGTTCTTTTATCATTCTGTTTGTTTTTTGTTTGGAGGCCACATCCAGCAGTGTTCAGGATCTACTCCTGGCTCTGCACAAAGAGATAACTGCCAGTGGGGATCAAGGTGTAGTGCTGGGGATCAAACCTGGGTCTGCAAATTCTTTTTTTTTTTTTGTGATTTTTTGGGTCACACCCGGCAGTGCTCAGGGGTTATTCCTGGCTCCAGGCTCAGAAATTGCTCCTGGCAGGCACGGGGGACCATATGGGGTGCCAGGATTCGAACCGATGACCTCCTGCATGAAAGGCAAACACCTTACCTCCATGCTATCTCTCCGGTCCCCGGGTCTGCAAATTCTTTACCCACCCATACTGTACTAGCTCTCCAGACCCTCCACAATTCTTACATATTTTCTGCAATTACATTGCTTAGACTCCTACTTGTTTACTTAGTTCTGCAATCTTCCTTTGTCATTGAGATGAAGCTTCCATTTTAGGAGATAAACATTTTGGGAGGTTGAAACCCAGCACCCACCACCACCACCACCCCCATTCTTCTTCCTCATTTGCCTATGTTTACATTCTTGTCACACCCTTTCTTTTTATTTTGTTTAAGTTGGGAAGTTCTGTCTAGGCTGTTTCTTCCTCCTGAGCAGAGCTGCATGTGTGGGTTGACATTTACAACTCTCTTTATGTTTCTGGACTTGAAATGAGTGGTCCTCAGCACAGGAGTCAGAATATTCCTGGAATGTTTCAGTTGCCCTACACTACCTTGCAAAATTTCCACCCCCTCCTACAGTCATCAGCCAAACAGCCAGGACTGCACAGTGCCCTCTAGTGTGAACTGTAACACAGCCCTCCAGGAGAGGGTGTCACTCTTCTCCCCTCAGACATTCACTCCATTCTTTCTTCCCAAAAGAAAGAGAAAAATGAAACTCAGGGTCAGTCTTCTCTGTAGCTAGATGAGCCACAAAAAAGCTCTAAAATCAGTCAAATCTTTGTCCACATTGAAAGGGAGAGAAGAAGGGAAAGGGACAAGCTTAAGTGTCCTGTTTTTATGATTGTTTTGTTTTGGGGCCACACCTGGCTATGCTCAGGGTCTACTCTTGGCTCTGTGCTCAGGAATTACTTCTGGCAGTGCTCAGGGGACCATTTGCGATGCTAGGAATCAAACTTAGGTTGGCTATGTCCAAGGTAAATGCCCTCACTGCTGCACTGATCACTCCAGCCCTGTATGTCCACTTTCTATCCAGCCACCCCTACTTGTCCAGCTGAAACCAGCAAACAATGCTTGTTTCAACTTAATTTTCTTATTTTTATATGAGCACAGCAGGCGATGAGACCCAGGTCTTCATGCCCTGGGACACTGTCACCTAGCTCATCCCAAAGCACAAACTGCCTGAGAAAGGGACTGGCTTGTGGGCTCCATGGCTGGACCTTGCATTTTGTTGTATTAAAAAATCATGTAGACAGAGTGAATAGGATGCAGTGAGCACAGTTGATTTGTGTAGTTCTCTTAAAGCTTGGCTATTGATGGAAAAATATAGATGAGCATATGTAAGATTTCCCTTCCCCCAACTTTCTGTTTTCCTAATCTTTATTGAGATGTTAATTCCACCTGGATGATCAAACTTGCCGGGACCTGAGTTGGGAGGGCTAGTTTGAATAGTTGGGGGAGAGACAAGGAGGAACAATAAAATGGCAGATCGCAGAAAGCTTAGGTGAGGAGAGAGAGAGAGAGAGAGAGAGAGAGAGAGAGAGAGAGAGAGAGAGAGAGAGAGAGAGAGAGAGAGAGAGATAGAGAGAGAGAGAGATGGCAGAGACAGGGCCAAAGCCATGGAAAAAAGTAAGCTGACTCTGATGAATAACTGGCTGCTTGTGAATTATTTCTCTACCGTCACCTGCATCATCAGACCCTTCTGCCTGAGGGGTTAGAAACATGATCCCTAGGGCAACCTCATACAACACATGGACTATATACTATATTTTAATCAATAGGCATGCAGCAGAAATAATAACTCACAACCGTATAAACAAGTGACACTTGCTTTGTCTATGCATTGATGCATCCATGGCAAATAGTATCTAATGATTGAATTGGGAAATAGCATTTGCCCACATGAAGTGAGTCCACCAAGGACCCTTCCTTCTCACTGTATTGTTTTAATGGACCTTTTCTCTTAGAGAGTCATAATGCTGCCATCCCACAAATGGCACAGACTCTTTCCTAGCAGACAAAGTCTGCTAAACTTAACCCCCAAATTTTGCTAGAACAAGTCCATCAGCTTCATCTGCATGTCTTCTAAAATACAATTTGAAACAAAACCCAAACAAAATAAAACATTATGATGGAAATATGTTTCCTATCAAGCCAACCTTTCTGTCTCCTCAGTGCATATTGGTTCAGTCAGTGATCTTTGTTGTATGATGGCTGGGGTTGTTTCTGAAGGCACTAGGTGGCAGAAATTCACCAAATAACTGGTCACTGTGGCTAAGTTATGTGTGCACTTTCTCCTTCTGCTGCACTTTGGCTGCAGTTTGGAGAAAATTAATTGTGTGTATTATAAATGTTACCATTCAATGCTGAAAAACAAGAATAGCAAAGACATAAAAAAAATTAAATTAGGTCTCACTCCTTTGCTTGTATTAAAAATGCATGTCTTGCTGGCCGGGAAAATGGAATAGGGATGATGACACTTGCATTGTATGGGACCTGCACCTAGACTATCTCCAGAACCACATAGTCTTCCAAGAATTCCTGGGTTCAATCTTGGAGGTATAGAGCATAAGTGGGTACAGTTCTAAAGATCCTGAGCAGTACTGGGATGGCCCAGGGGATTCCCCAGAATTGTAAGGCCTGCCCAAGCAATAACAATGTATTTTAAAAATGTTTTTTTTTTTATTTTGTTTTGTTTTGTTTTGGGCCACATTCAGTGTCATGCAAAGTTACTCTTAGATCTGCACTCAGGAATTACTCTTGGTTCTCTTGGGGCTCCATATAGCATGCCAAGGATCAAATCTGGGTCAGCTGCATAAAGACAAAAGCCCTACCCACTGTAATACTGCTCCAGCCCCAAGTTACAGCAATTTTAAAGCACAATTGCAACATATCAAATAAAAACCTAGAAATCAGGTCCTTTGCTCCCTCTTTGCTCTAGTTCATGGTCAGTCTGTAAATTCCATGTTTTCCTTCTTGGCCCTTTCTGAGAAGGGTTAAATCTGCATTTTCATTGAGTATCACAAACATTTCTTTGCCACAATTCTTTCTTCTTGGTCTACATGATGATCGTCTTGATTCATTTGGCAGATTCTAGCTTGTTGCCATTGTAATGGCTCAGTCCATCTCCATACATGTTACTAATTTATGTGATTTCCATAATGTCTTTAAAAGCATCTATCCAACACCAGCTAGGGACCAGGATCCACTCAAAACATAAGGAAGCAGTTTCCTGAAGGCGACACTTGCATGGCAATGCAGTAGCAAAAGGAAAGTCTGGGCTGTGCCTCCAGACCTCAGCTGCCCCAACCGCCCTCACCTTTCCTTTGGCTGCAGATTCTCAGGGGCCAGAATGGGACATGCAGAGACTGGATGTGTGGTTTCTGGCAGGGTCTGTCTTTAGGGAAAATCCAGCCAGGAGGTCTTGTACATGGCCCAGGGCTGATCCACATTTTTCACATGTCGCAGGCATACACTCTTCACATGGGGAGAAGAACTTCTCCCTGCAGGAGCCAGAAACTCTCCCTTTGCTGTAACAGACTGTAGATTTGTATTGATGTGTCAAGTTGCCGGGAAATTTACTGCCTCACTGGGGCCCATTATACTGCAGATCTGCTGCCTGTCCTCAGTGATACTCAGTCTCTCAGAGCTCCATCCTCTTCCTGAGTTCCGTCCCATGTGCCCCTGGATCAAACAAAAACACTTTAAGTCCTGCGTGTAAATGCATTCTCAGACTGCAGGTCTCTGAGGACAATAGAGGTTCCTCCTGATACCCAGAAAAGCAAGGCCCCTGCCTCTCAAGGGCAGTTAAGGGGTTCCCCTGCTTTTCTTGGAATCTCCACCTAGATGCTCACATCAAACTACTGAGGCTGAGAATCAGGCTAATCTGTTGCCCTTCTCGCTTTCCTATTGTCTCTCAATACATACAGACACACAAACCCATACATAGGCGATCATGTAATGATATACAAGTGCTTGTATGCATATATGGTCATGTATACTCTCAAGTGCACACAAGCACACACATTTATGGAACACACATGCTATATACATCTATGCACACGTATGCATGGGTATGTGTACACATTGGCACACAAACATGAATATACACATCCTTAATATGCCTGTCTTCTTGACAGGGCTAAGTTTTGGATATATGTCATCTTGGATTTGATGGGGGATGTAGGGTAGAGTAAAGGTCTCTTGAGTGGTGTGCTCAGGGGGTTCTAGGGTCACTCAAGGAAAGTCACAGACTACTGGGTTGAAGGGTTAAGTGTGAGGATACGAGGGACTTGTGCTCCTGAGGCTCTTCACCCAGTGATGCTGATAGGGGGACATATAGTACCAAGGGTTACATTAGGGTCAGGTCACATGTCCCAACCTCTGTACTATCTAAGGGCTCTGTCATTACTACAGGAACTTAGGAAATCTCAAAGACCTTGCTACATTGCAGAAAGGCCACAAACTTTCCTGACAGCTAGGTAGAAATACTTGAATCTTGTATGGCACTATTACATGATGATTTGGGAAGGGGCACACACCCGGTGATATTCAGGGGTTTCTTCTGTCTCTTTGTTCAGAAGTTGCTCCTGTCAGGCTCAGGGGAACAAATGGGATGCTGGGGATAATCTTGTTCTGTCCTGGATTGGCTACATGTAAGGCAAGCATGGTTCCATCATGCAGGTTTAATCTCTAGTATCTCATATGGTCCTCTGAACCACTGTGGGGTGATTCCTGAGTACAGAGCCAGGATTACATCCTGAACACCACCAGGTATGGCCCAAAAACCTAAATAAATAAATAAATAAATAAATAATTAAATAAAATGAACTTTGTGAGCCTCCTAAACAATGCTCGTGTAGCCAGAGGACTGTCTCAGATATGAGTTGGTCAACAAAGCCAGAGAATGAGATGGTGGGCAAATCATTGGAATTTGAGAGTCTTTGGGGTTAATGTAGAGATACTCAGAACACCATGTTGTGTCCAGGATCAAACTAAGGACCTCATGCCTGAGCCATCTCTGGTTCGCAATGATTCATTCACACTTAGGCTACCAGATCTGCTTGATCAACTACACTGCTCACCATAAATGTGTGACAGACAAAATTAGGGTAGCCTTGAGGCTTGTATCTCTTCTTTTAGAAACATAGCTTATTTTGCTAGTGAAGGAATTCACTCTTTGTGATCTAGAGGAGTCTGGGGAGAGGGTACAGACTGGAATAAAAGCAGCAGAGGGACATTTTCACAGGGGAAACACTACATGTAACTTCACTCTCTTGGCTTTTGCAGCTATGCCTCAACTGTTGTCAATTTCTGAATCTATAGCACTGCTTATGATGATGCTTTCTAATGGGTTCAGGAGATAGAGGAGCCTTTGTTGGTCTCTGTGTGTGTGTGTGTGTATATGTGTGTGTGTGTGTGTGTGTGTCTGTATGTGTGTGTCACCGGCTGTTGTTAGCAAGCTTGGCTGAACACTATGGTTTTTTTTTTTCGTTATTCAAAATTCATCTGTATTGGTTTGAAATGGAGGTGGGTAGAGTGGCTGGTAGAGTTTTATTTTTAACATTCTGAACCATTGTAAACCTAGTGAACTGTTTAATGTGTTACATTCAACAAAGATGGCTTATACATTACCACTTGCTGCAGAACTGTCATACCTCCAAATGAATACAAGTTATGGACAAAAGCTTTTTGTTACAAACCTCCGGGAATGCAGACCAGCTACCATTAAGATTTAAGAATGAACCAGGAGTTCTTTGTTCTCTTGTTGCTAATTTTCAATGTTTTGTTCAGAAGAGGCTTCTCTATCTATCTACTATCAGGAGAATCTCTCCTGTTGTTTCCCATTAGAGTCTATAAAGGAGTTTATTTCATTTTATTCATCCCCCCCACACTTCGAATATGATTTGAAAACTCCATTCATCAGTTGAGGAGAGTCCTTTTAACTCAGCAAACCCAGTTTGGAAAATAAGGTTCTCAAACCACACTTCTAAATAAATGTGAAATAATAAATAAAATTTATTTTATTTTATATTTTAATTGTATTTTTACTTTATTTTTTATTTTATTTTATAATTATTTACATTTATTTATGCATACAAGTATATTTATAAATGTTATAAAATTATACATATATTTATTTTTATTATTTTATTAAAACTTACATTTTAAGTTTAATAAGTTTATTAATAATACAGATATTCAGAGAACTGTAACAATCTTAATAGACATTTTTATAAGAAAAGATAATATTATTTTTCAATCCATTATCAAAACTTGACAAGTTATAAGAAGAAAATAAAAAACAAATCTCCAAAAGGTGTTGACTACAGAAATATAGTTATTACAATAGCAACATAATTGATATTCAGTAAAATTGGTCACTTCTGGGGTTTATATATATATATATTATATAAATCTTAATTTAAGCACCATGATTACAAGCATGTTTGTAGTTGAGTTTCAGTCATAAACAGAATATCCCCCTTCACCAGTACTCTACTTGTTCCCCTGCCCCTGCCTGTATTTGAAGGCATTCTACTTCTCTCATTCTTTAACATTGTCATGCTAGTTGTTAGTGTAGTTCTTTCCCTAACAGCTTTCAACACTCTTTGTGGTGAGCTTCAAATTGTGAGCCGGTCCTTTTGGCCCTTCCAGCCCTTAATTCTATTGTCTCTGGGGCTTATTATAGTACTATCTTTAATTTTTCTTAAAATCCATAGATGAGTGAGGCTATTCTGTGTCTAACTCCCTCTGACTTATTTCACTCAGCATGTACGTTCATGTATAGGAAAATTTCACAACTTCATCTTTCCTCACAGCTGCATAATATTCCATTGTGTATATGTACCACAGTTTCATTAGCCATTCATCTGCTGAAGGCCATCTTGGTTGTTTCCAGAGTCTGGCTATTGGAAATAGTGCTGCAATGAATATAGGTGTGAGGAAGGGATTTTTGAATTGTATTTTTGTGTTCCTAGGGTATATCCCTAGGAGTGGAATATCTGGATCTTATGGGAGTTCAAATTCCAGTTTTTTTAAAGTAATCTATATTGTTTTCCATAGGGCTGGACTAGACAGTATTCTCACCAGCAGTGAATAAGAGTTCTTTTCTCTCCACATCCCCGCCAGCACTGACTTTTCTTGTTCTTTGTTATGTGTGCCAATCTCTGTGGCATGAGAGAGTACCTCATAGCTGTTTTGATTTGCATCACCCTGATGATTAGTGATGTGGAACACTTTTTATGTGTCTCTTGGCCATTTGTATTTCTTCTTTGAGGAAGAAATTCATTTCTTCTTTCCCTTTTTTGATGGGGTTATATATTTTTTTCTTATTAAGTTCTATCAGCACCTTGGATATTTTGGAGATTAAACCCTTGTCTGATGAGTGTTGAGTAAATAGATTCTCCCATTCTGTGAGTGGCTTTTGTATCTTAGGCACTATTTCCTTTGAGGTGCAGAAGCTTCTCAGCTTAATACAGTCTCATCTGTTTATCTCTGCTTCTACTTGTTTGGAGAGTGCTGTTTCCTCGGAGAAGCCTTTAGTCTCAATGTCATATCGTGTTTCACCTACGTGTTGTTCTGTATAGCTTATGGTTTCAGGCTTGATATCAAGGTCTTTAATCCATTTGGATTTGATGTTTGTGCATCATGTTAGCTGGGGGTCTGAGTTTGTTTTTTGCAAGTGGCTAACCAGTTGTGCCAACACCACCTGTTGAAGAGTATTTTATTGTTCCATTTTGAATTTCTTGCCCTTTATCAAAGATTAGTTGATTGTATGTCTAGGGAACATTCTCTGAACACTCAAGTCTATTCCTTGTGATCTGAGTATCTGTCTTCATTCCAATACCATGCTGTTTTGATAACATTACTTTGTAGTACAGTTTAAAATTGGGGACATTAATACCTTCCATATTCCTTTTCCCAAGGATTGCTTTAGCTATTCGTGGGCGTTTATTGTTCCAAATGAATTTCAGGAGTATTTTATCCATTTCTTTCAAAAATGTCATGGGTATATTTAGAGGAATTGCATTAAATATGTACAATGCTTTGAAGAATATTGCTATTTTAATTATGTTAATCCTGTCAATCCATGAGTAGAGTATGTGTCTCCATTTCCTGGTGTCTTCTCTTATTTCTTGAAGTGGGCTTTTGTAGTTTTCTTTGTATAGGTCCTTCACCTCTTTAGTTAAGTTGATCCCAAGATATTTGAGTTTGTGTGACACTAATGTTAATGGGGTTGTTTTTTTTAATGTCCATTTCTTCTCTATCATTATTAGTGTATATTAAGGCCATTAACTTTTATGTGTTAATTTTGTAGCCTGCCACATTGCTATATGAATGTATTGTTTCTAGAAGATTTTGGCAGAGTTTTTAGGGTTTTCTTAATATATCCCTATGTCATCTGCAAACTGTGAGAGCTTGCCTTTGATATTTTTTTTCTTGCCTAATCACTATGGCAAGTATTTCCCACACTAGATTGAATAGGAGTGGTGAGAAAGGGCAGCCTCGTCTTGCACCAGATTTTAGGGGGAAGGCTTTTAGAGTTTATCTCCATTGATAATAATATTTGCCATTGGCTTGTGGTAAATGGCCTTGTCAATATTGGGAAAAGCTCCTTTCATTCACATTTTTATTGGTATTGTGTTTATCAAGAATGGTATTAGACCTTATCAAATGCTTTCTCTAAATTTATTGATATGATCATATGATTTTTGTTTTTCTTTTTGTTGATATGGTGTATTATGTTGATTGATTTATGGATGTTAAACAATCCTTGCATTCCTGGGATAAACCCACTTTGTCATGGTGGATGATCTTCTTGATGATGTATTGAATTCTATTTGCCAGAATTTTGTTGAGGATCTTTGCACTGTGTTCATCAGGGATATTGGTCTGTAATTTTCTTTTCTGGCAGCATCTGTCTGACTTTGGTATTAAGCTATCATGTACACCTATTCTTCCTTCCTGATGTGTGCTTGAAAAGCTATAAAATTTTCCTCTCAGTACAGCTTTTGCTGTGTCCCTTAAATTCTGATAATTTGTGCTTTATTGCAATTCTTGTTTCCAAGAATTGTTTCCAAAAATGTTTTGATTTTGTCTTTGATTTCATCTCTTACCCACTGATTGTTTAGTAGTAAACTGTTTAATTTCCAGTTATTAAAGTTTTTCTTCTGTGTCCCTTTGTAGTTCATGTCTAATTTCAGTGCCTTGTGATCAGCGAAGGTAGTCTGCATGATTTCTATTCATTTGATTTTATGGAGATATATTTTATTTGCCAGCATGTGGTCTATCCTGGAGAATGACCCATGTGCATTGAAGAAGAATTTGTATTCAGGTTTCTGGGGATGGAGTGACATGTGTTTGTATGTATGTATGTATATAATATATGTGTGTTTTGTGGTGTGTATAATATATGTGTATATATTCTATTTCTTCTATTTCTTTTTTTTTTGTGGTTTTTGGGTCACACCCCAGCAGTGCTCAGGGAGTTACTCCTGGCTCCATGCTCAGAAATTGCTGCCTGGCAGGCACGGGGGACCATATGGGATGCCGGGATATCGAACTGATGACCTTCCTGCATGAAAGGCAAACGCCTTACCTCCATGCTATCTCTCCGGCCCCCCTTCTATTTCTTTTTTCAGAGCTATTATATTTTGTTGGGTTTCAGTCTGGTTGACTTATCAAGGGTAGACATGGGCAGTGTTGAGGTGTCTCCCATGATTACTGTGTTGTTATTGATATCTTTTTTCAGATTTGTCAACAATCGTATTAAATACTTTGCTGGTCCGTCATTGGGTGCATATATGTTTAGGAGGTGTGATTTCTGCCTGTTGTACACATATCTTGATTAGTAAAAATGTCCATTTTTGTTTCTTACAACTTTTCTGAATCAAAAATTTGTGTCATCTGATATTAGAATGGCCACTCCAGTTTTTGTAAGGGTGTTGTTTGCTTGGATGATATTCCTTCAGCCTTTGGTTTTGAGTCTATGTTTGTTCTGACTGTTCAGGTGTGTTTCTTGTTGGCAGCAGGTTTGATTCAGTGTTTTGTTCCATTTAGCCACTATGTGTCTCTTAATGGGTGCATTTAGTCTATTGACATTGAGAGAGATGATTGTCATGGCTTTTAGTGCCATCTTTATGTAGAATTTTGGTGTGTCTGTTGGTCAGTCTTGTCTTAAAGTAGACATTTCAATTTTTCTTTTAAGACTCGTTTTGGAAAAAAAAAAGACTGGTTTTAAGTCTGCAAAGTTTCTGATATGTTGTTTATCTGTGGAGCTATGTATATTTCCTTCAAACATTAAGTGAGTTTTTCTGGGTGCAGTATTCTAGGTGAAGCATTTTTTTAATTGAGTTTTGTCACTATGTTCCATCATTGCCTTCTGGCCTGGAGTATTTCTTGTGACAAGTCTGCTGTAAATCTTAAGTATGCTCCCTTGAATGTAATTTCCCTTTTTAATCTTGTTGCTTTCAGTATTCTGTCCCTATCTGTTGGATTTGTCATTGTGACTAGGATGTGTTTTGGGGTGCTTTTCTTTGGCTCTTTTTTAGCTGTTACTCTTTGGACATGCATGATTTGGCTGCGTGTAGTCTTTAGCTCTGGTAGTTTTTCTTTAATGATGTCCTTGACTCTTGATTCTTCCTGAATATTTTCTTCCTGGATCTCTGAAAGAAAGAAAGAGAGAGAAAGAGAGAAAGAAAGAGAGAGAAAGAGAGAGAGAAAGAAAGAAAGAAAGAAAGAAAGAAAGAGAAAGAAAGAAAGAAAAGAAAGAAAGAAAGAAAGAAAAGAAAGAAAGAAAGAAGAAAGAAGAAAGAGAAAGAGAGAAAGAAAGAAAGAAAGAAGAAGAAAGAAAAAGAAAGAAAGAAGAAGAAAAGAAAAGAAAGAAAGAAAGAAAGAAAGAAAGAAAAAGAAAGAAAGAAAGAAAGAAAGAAAGAAAGAAAGAGAAAGGAAGGAGGAAGGAAGGAAGGAAGGAAGGAAGAAGAAAGAAAGAAAGAAAGAAAGAAGAAAAGAAAGAAAGAAAGAAAGAAGAAAAAAGAAAGAAAGAAAGAAAGAAAGAGAGAGAGAGGAAAGAAAGGTGGAAGGAAGGAAGGAAGGAAGGAAGGAAGGAAGGAGGAAGAAAGAAAAAGAAAGAAAGAAAAAGAGAGGAAAGAAAGACAGAAAGAAAAGAAAGAAAGAAAGAAAGAAAGAAAAGAAAAAAGAAAGAAAGAAAGAAAAAAAGAAAGAAAGAAAGAAAGAAAAAAGAAAGAAAGAAAGAAAGAAAGAAAGAAAGAAAGAAAGAAAGAAAGAAAGAAAAGAAAGAAAAGAAAGAAAAGAAAAAGAAGAAGAAAGAAAGAAAGAAAAAAAAAGCCACACTCCTCTGGGGCAGGATGACTCACCTCCTAAGAAGATGAGCCCTTAGGGAAGAATGCTGCAGAGGATCAAGTCCCAGACCAAAGCAAGCAGAGAAAAGGCTTAAGACGTCTGCTGTGCTTCACAGACACAAAAGAAGTCAGCTAGTTCCACTGTCTATTTATTTATATTTTATTAAATAAAAATAAATGTGCAAGGCATCCCAGAGAAGCTCATCCCAAGCATTCATATGTGGAAATCAGTACCATTAATTTATTGCCCAGAGCTCAGAAATGCAAACTTATAATACAATCATACATGCACAAGACTAGGTAAAGTCTAAATACTCTGCAAGGTCTATGAATAGGAGATTTTGTAAAATACTCTCATTATGCTCCATAGTCATTTTTTAATGTGACTTTATAGTGGAAAACAAATTGGTTTTGGACATATCCTGGCTATAACCAGGGCTCTGTAATCAGGACTCATTGCCTTCACCCTTACTGGTGGGCGCTATGATGTGCTGGATATCAAACCTGCCTTGGCTGCACACAATCTCCTTATCCCATGCACTATCTCTTGGGTTTAATATGTCAAGGGACATCACCTGTTACACATGTCATTTACTGATTTGGTATAACTAGAAACTTGGAACTCATCAATGTTCCTTCCTAAGCATTAAGATAGAGTTTAAAAGAAATTTGTAAAATTGAAAAGAAATGAATCATGCATTTAACTGTAGACATCCTTGCTGAGTTTTTTATTGACCAGTGGTTCTCATTAGCTCTAGCAGAGGGCTAGGGCATCTGTCCAGCAGTAAGTGAAAAAGAGTAGTGGTGGGGGGATCATTGCATTGTGACCCATCTCTTGTTACAAAAGGAAATAGAATGCACCATGGCCTGATATACCCTAATTTATCAGCTTAATCTTAAGTCTTAGATGTTTATCTTGTAAAAATATAAAGCTCTCTAAAATGAAAAATAAGCCTAACACAAAATTTGGAGGGCCCCAAATTTTTAGACAATAGTTGTATGTTGTGTTTTTTAGTATGAGCACTAAAATTATACTAATAATGGTGATAATCAGGGTTACTGGCTTCTTAGCCTCTCTCTCTGGGTCTGAGCCTTACATCTCATCTCCTTTTCCTTGGTTTTAAAACTTTAAATTCTTAATTTTTTTTTCACCTTTAAGAGTCACTTTTTCCTTTACCAGTATTCTGGGCCATGCTTTGGGGATACTCAGGTCCTGTTGTACAGACCTACATTTCAGTTTTTCTGACACAAATTCCCTGCTGCTGTCCAGGCCACCCTGGTGATGCTCAAGTGAGGGTAGTCACCAGGATTACACCCTGGCGAGTGCTTAGGAGAGAGAGTCCTGTGGTGTTGAGATGCACCTCCAGGGCCTACCCATAGTTCTGATTCTCACACAAGGCATGTGTTCTAGCCCTTGGTCCAGTCACTCTGGCCCCTTCACATATTTTAAAGGAAGCTACACCAGGAAGAGAATGAAAGTGAATTGTTAGATTCTGCGCACTACACAAGATCCCCTGAGCACTGCCAGGAGAATGTCAGATGTGGCCCAAAATTTAAAAAATAAATCAAAAGAAAGAAAGCTACACCCATGAAACGCATACTATGTTTTTTTAATTTGCTCATTTTTTTCTGCTTGCTTTTGACTTTTTACGTTTTGGGGATGGGGTGCTGGTAGAATCTTGCAAGAGTTATGCAGGAGACCCTAGAAGCCCCTCCAACTGGTTTCAGCCAATCTACTGTTCAATGCAAGGGCTCAAAATGGTATGTGGTGCTGGGGCACTCCTGGGCTACACCCTACATTGCTGAATGCCAGAGATCTAAACTGGACTAGGCATATGCCAAGCATACCTTCAATGGCTTTACTATCTCCCAGCCCCAACATGATACCATTTGATCTTTGTTTTATTCATCTCTTTCTTTGAATTTGCAAGTTGCAAAATTTGCAAGTTCTAATCCTCACGCAGTAAAGGTGACCAGGAGATGGTGTGGGTGCTAACCATTTCAGGTTGAGAATGACACTAGAGATATGATTGCCACATCTCTGCAGAAGGTGCCTCCAGATATCTTCAATCTACCTCCCCTCTTCACAAAGGATCCCCTGCTCATCATTTGAGATGGTCCCATAGTGCCAATATATATGTATGCCAAGAAACCTCCAAATACTTTCAGTAAAGGAGAAAAGCCTCCATTTTAGTCTAGAAATGCCACAATATTTCTTTTGCCCCTACTCAACTCTGCTGTTCAAACATGAAAACACCCCTGGGAAATAAGGAAATTCCTGGTCTGTACTGCAATAAAATTTTATCTAAGTGCCAGCTTTGATTCCTGGAATCATGTGGTCCCTCAAGACCACCAGATGCAGTTATGGAGAACCCCAACACCACTGGGGTGACTCAGGCATCATGAACATCACAGAGTGAATACTGCAGAATCCTTTCTTTGCCCCTGGCAATGAACTATCAACAAAATAGGCCAAAAATTTCCAGTGGGGGAAGTCTGAGGGTTCCTGAGTTCCTCACTTGGGAGCTACAAAAAAAGCTTTGGACCAGCTGCCTCTAGTACCCAAGATCCCCCAAGTTTCTAGGCCCAAATGTCCTGCCTGGGGAGGATGTGCTCCAGAAGTCACCACATGACCACATTTTCCTCCTCCCCAGCCCAATTCTTTTGGGGTTACTGTATGTATTTCATTATAAAAAAGCTGAAACAGAAAAAAAATCAAATTACTCCAATAGTATGAAGGTCACATCTGGTCTTCAGGTTAATAGCAGCTGATCTTCAGGTAAAAATTTATAATTGTTGTTGTTTTCAATGTTTCAGTAAACCTAGCTATATTAAGGCCTTACTCCTGATTCTGAGATCATGGATCCCTCTGGTGGGATCATGGCCCCTAAATTCCCTAAATGGGAATTTAACATGAGTGGGCTGCATACAAGACAAGTGCCCTATCTGCTCTAATATCTAACCAGACCCATATAGTTGGGCTTCTTTAGTTAGAAAACCACAGCTTTAGTAATGACAGCCTTTGAGGGTCAATCTGTATATTACTGATGAATCTTTCACCTTGTTTACAAACTCTTACTTTAAAAAATTATTTGTTATTGTTTTTATGGAATACATCCTTTCTAAGCTTTAGGAGTGGGGATTTATATTGTTCCTTTTTTGTTGTTGTTTGTTTTGTTTTGGGGCCAGTTCAGCTCTTCTTAACTCTGCACTCAGGAATCATGGTAGTTCTCAATGGACTATATGAGATGCCTGGGATTGAACCCGGATTGTTCACATGCAGGGCAAGTGCCATATTCACTATACTATTCTCCCCTTCACTGACACACTGACACACATTCTCTCTCTCTCTCTCTCTATCTCTCTCTCTCTCTCTTCCTCTCTCTCTCTCTCTCTCTCTCTCTCACACACACACACACACACACACACACACACACACACACCTTCTTTTAAAGCATTATTTTATTCCTCGCTCCTTTGGAGCAGCCTTTAAACTGGACAAAGCAGACTGCATTTTTTACTCTTTGGAGTCAACTGCTAAGAAATCAATTCACTCCTGGCCTTTTCTTTGCAGATGATGACACTCTTCCTTCTGCTAGCTTCCACAGTTTTCTATCAGCTTTGTTTTGTGTTACCTCAAATATTCACTGTTGAAACTGTCTTATCCAGGATAGGTACTAATAGGAGGACCCATGATGGATAGCAGAGACCTCAGAAAGCTCTTGTTCTATCTACTAAGGGAAAACACTTCTGTGATGTACAGTACACCTAAAAAGATTTCTCTGTTAGTTTTGTAGAAGTGGAACCAAAGGCCCAGGTGGGCTGGTGGCCACGAAACCTTCTCCAGGGTCTTTTCTCAGTTTCTTCTGAACCTGCCACAACCTTCTTCTTTTCAGAACACTTTTCTGTGACTTGAAGCTGCTCTCATCCCCTCCTTTGTGAGAATTTGCTCTATTTTCAAATGGCACTTTCTAAGCTACTGAAGTGAGCTTTCACCATCAACTTTCAATCTTTATTGTTGCTGCCCTGGTTCTACTTCTACTTCTCTTTTTTTGGCTCCTCTCTGGTGCTGCTTTGCTCTCTTGGGTCCTGTGTGTGCAACTGTTTGTCTCCTAGGTGAGGCCCTCAATTCTGGGCTTCACTTATCACACCTTTCACTTGGGTCTGGTACTGGGCCTCATGGAGATACTCTGTTCAGACCATGAACTGTCCTGGTGTTCATAGAGGATATCCAGTGACTAGGTTCAAAGGGCTCTCACATCCCTCATCTGTTCTGTCTGTATGTTTTTTATATCACTTCCGGATGAACTGCCACCTGTTTTACAGTGTAATTACATAACTTTCAGTATTAGCAATCAGTTTTACACATCATGCCAATTATAATTTATTCATTCTATCATGAAAGACAATCTTACTTTTTTTCAATAAACATAACTTTTTTATTTTTCTATTAAAAATAAATACATAGTTATGGTTACAGCTGCTGAATTAGAAGAATTATCATTCTTCTGTGAAGGCTGTACTAACATTTCAGAAAAGGAGTGGCTGACAGTCACAGAAGTGGTCTCTCATAGCCCATATTCTCTTGAACATTTTAGGGCAGATATCATCTTGTTCTTGCTTCTTTCTAGCTGCTCAGGGTGCTGGCATGGCTTGGCTTATGGAGATGTCATGCCACTCTGCCACTTTTCACAGGATCATGTATTCCAAGTGAGAACCCACTGTAATCCAGAGTAGTGGCATCTTCAGAGACCTCATTTCCAGAGAAGACTGTGTTATGAAGTTCTGGAGGGGATGCTGCAAGGGGATTTTTCAGGAGACAGAATTCACCCAGTGTTAGAATGGGTAAATAGGAATAGTGCAAGAATAGTGCAGTGGGTAAGGTACTTGCCTTGCATGTGACCAAGTCCAGTTTTGTTCTGGGCACTACATGATTTCCTGAGCTGCATGGAGAGCTACCACTGATCCCTTCTCTGTGCTTGGGAAGCCCAATAAAGGTCATGCAAAACAAAATGATGTTTACCCAGTAAAACTTTATGTTCTTGTGTTTTGTGAAAATAATTTATTTAATTAGTCTTTAAAAATGGGAAAGATAGGAGTGGTGACGCTAGATGTAAGGTATCTGTCTTGCAAGAGCTAGCCTAGGACGGACCTTGGTTCGATCCTGCGGCATCCCATATGGTTCCCCCAAGCCAGGAGCAATTTCTGAGCACATCACTAGGAGTAATCCCTAAGTGTCAAATGGGTGTGCCCCCCCCAAAAAAATAAATAAATAAATAATTAAAAATTGGAAAGATAGATTGCTTCTAGGCATTATAAAAATATTTTTTCCTTCTATTAGTGATATGACAAAACTTTCTGCATGACTTTGAATATTTCTTGGGGTGAGTTCCCAGAAGTTAAATTCATTGGTCAATGTTGTTACTTGGACTATTAGGTTGTATGTTTATCTGTCTCATCTAGTGCTTCCGCATTCATGTAAAGTTCTTCAGTTCATTAGAAAGGTTGTCCCCATTCTCACCATTGTTCAAATGAGAATGGAGGAAAAGGAAAGGAGATGATGAGGGAAGTGGGAGTGGGAGAAGATAAAAAAGAGAGAAAGTAGCATATGAATGAAGGACATTGGAAAAGGGTGTCATTTCCATATGTCCTCATGTAACATAGCTACAGAACAGCCTTTATCCATATCCACTCATTGTTCATAAACTTATGCCTGGCAATCCTACAGATAGACCAAACTTAAGCACCGAAATTGTATGCACTGCCAGACCTGTTGCCAATGCTTAAATTACCCGGATTCTTCTCTTGGACAGGAGCTCTGTAACTGCTTCCAACCCATCCTCAGAGATACAACCAGGGAAATCTTAGCAAGCCAGATCTAACTTCTGAATTTAACTCTGAAGTCAACCAAAACCAAGTGTGATCTCATAGTTCCTCGGGCTAGAATGCTGTCTCTTTGTCTTCTGGGTAACATTTTATTCTTATATAACCAAATGAGTGTACAAATCCATGTGAGTTTGTCATTCCAGAAGTGAAAACCCAAATGTCTATTGATATTTTTTGCTTTATCCCTAATCCTCCCTTTCTACCATTCCCCACGTCCCCCAAGAGAGGTCTACAATGGGCAAATCCCATTTTATCCCTCTGTTCCAGAGATGGTTTTTCTTGAAGACTGTAAAATCAGAGTTAAAATAGGGGCTGGAGAGATAGGGGTCGGGATTTTGCCTTGCAAGCAGCCGATCCAGGACTGACAGTGGTTCGAACCCCAAGATCCCATATAGACCCCCATGCCTGCCAGGAGCAATTTCTGAGCACAGAGTCAGGAGTAAACCCTGAGGGAAACCAAAACCAAAATAAACGTCAGAATTAAAGTAGATAGTGGTAACAGTGGTGATGGCCTTATTTTGTTGTTGTTAACTTTTTATAAAAATATATTAAAATCATGTACCTAAAATATTATTGTCAACAATATGTAAGCCATTATGATCAAAATAAAAATTTATATTAAAAAATATATTAAAATCATTGTGATTTAGCAAAAGAATATATGAACACCACTATTCATTGCAGCATTCAGTACAATAGATGGTCTCAGCAATGGTAATTTCTCACTTATCAGTTAAGCAGTTGCCAAAGTGCCAGAGGCCTTTCTTTCTTTCTTTCTTTCTTTCTTTCTTTCTTTCTTTCTTTCTTTCTTTCTTTCTTTCTTTCTTTCTTTCTTTCTTTCTTTCTTTCTTTCTTTCTTTCTTTCTTTCTTTCTTTCTTTCTTTCTTTCTTTCTCTCTCTCTTTCTTTCTTTCTCTCTTTCTTTCTTTCTTCTTCCTTTCTTTTTCTTCTTTCTTCTTTCTTTTTCTTGCTTTCTTAAAAGATAAGGGTCAGGGAAGCCAAAAGGTGTAGTTGGAGAGGACTTCTTGAGTTTCCACTCTCCTCTTGCTTTCCAATGTCATCCTGTTTCTGTATTTGAGTTTGTGGATCCTTGAGTCAAACATTGTCCTTGTCCTCTGTGCCACCCCAACAGTCCTGCACCATGAAAGCAATCTCAATGACGTTTGCTGAGTTCTTTTCTTATGGACCATTCATTTACTTACCTGGTCTCTGTGGCCAGGTTGTTTGGACCATGATCTACACCACTAACCTGATTTTACTCCTTATTTTTGTATTCAACTTAGATGCGATCTTATTTCCAGATCTTCCCTAAGATGGTTTGGGGTCTCTGCCATATATTTTTATCAGATCTGCTTTCAAATACTGGCTAAGCACCTCAGAGTAACCAGCAGGAAATAAACAAACTGCCTGATTGAAGCTGGAAACATGTAGGCTTTTAGTGGGTGGGTGTCTCACTCTTGATTTACCAATAAAACCTGAAAACTAGAGCCCCTTCACTGAAAATATTGCCATTATCAAATAACTCATTTGAGGCAATTCACACACATTTCCAAGTGACTGTACCTTCGATCTCTGTGATAATTTGAATCATTTTAACTGAGTGAGTTTGTCTATTAACAAGTAGTGTTTTCTGGCTAGCAGCTTCTAGTTGATGTGTTATCTGGTTGAATCAGAGAAAAACCTATATAAAAGAGCTATGCCCAGGAAGTAGAGGCTAGAATAGATAAATATGCAGATCCTTTCTCATCTGTGACCTACTCAGAGATGCAAGCTCATTCAAATTTGAAGTCCCATGTTCTAAAATGCTTGCTTCTTCAATTATAACATTTTATAACTAGATTTTTATTGATGTTAACAATGGAATCAAATAAAGAACAATACAAGGCTTTCAGTATATTGCTCCAAATTAATCAGAGAACTTTTCACTTATCTCTTACCAGAATATGAATAGCCTAGTATATTGAACATTGGCATAGTTATTGATATTTTTGGAGGGTAGTGATTTAGACCATTCCCAAAGGTATTTAGGGCTATTTGTAGCTCTGTACGCAAGAGTGATCCCTGCTTGTGTTTAGGCAACTATCTGCTGGGCTGGGATTGAACTGAGGTTGTTAACATGCAAAGCAAGTACCTTAACCATATACTGTTTTCTCTGGTACTGCAGCCAGCATCCCCCATGCACCTTGGGAATGTGAATCAAGGCCATTATGTAGGCTGAGACTTGAGATAATTGTCTTATGAAAGAGTCCAAGCCAAGTCTGTGATCAATGTGAGCCCAATTGAAGGCCTAAAGGTGAGATAGGAGTAGGAAACTGTAGGTAGGTTCCTATGAAGTCAGGTGAGAGCTCGTGTAAGGACTAATACTGAGAAAATTACTCATTGGTATTTAGCCATGAGTACCATTTAGTACCAGCTCTTGGTCCAGCAGAGGGGTTGATATTACTGCTAATTGCCAACTTTTTTTTTTTTTTTCACAAACAAGCCAAAGTGATATACCATCATATAGAACGTTACTAAGGCTGCATGTTTTAGAATATTGAATATGTCAGAGAAAGGGGGATCTGACCATTGAATTCAGGAAAGGGAAGACCATGTGCAACATTTTCAAGGAGGCAGGAAAGAGAACCTGATTGATACCTCTGTGATTTTCCCCATTTCTGATCATTAATGGTGCAAGTTCTGGTAGAGAGTGCCTGCCTGTCATGCTTATCTAATAACAAAAGGATCTGGTTGTGTTCAGCACACTTGCACTTGCTGCATTTTGTTCGAGTTTTATCATCGATAATATGGCAAGATTTACTTTTTTCCTTTCCTTTCACAGATTTGGAAAAAGAAAATCTACCATTTCAGTGACAAGGCAGAGTTGAGTAGTTTGATACTGTCTCTCTGATTTATTTTCATGAAGGTATGCCTCATTCTACTGGCTCTTGCCCATTCTGTGGACTGTGAAACCTTCTAAGCTTTCTGGCTGTGCTATACTCAGACACAGATACCAGCTAGTTACTTTTTTCTTCAACCCTGGGGAACACATGATAGAGCCAGTCCTGTATGTGGGAGCAAGTCCCCAAGAAAGTGTGCAAATGAATTCTTCACATTACAACATGTTGGGAGCTTCTTTCTAAGTATTTGTAACACTCACAAGTGAACCACAGGTCCCTCTATTGAATTCTCTCCTCTGGGTAATCAATGTGTCTGTGACCCTAAACAGCAGCCTCTCTTGTTAAGGGGTGAACAATGCATATTGAACTCATTTTGTCTAAAAGAAACTGGGGCCATGGAGAGATTCAGACTGTACTTTGCAGGGAGAACAGTTGGGGAGGAATCAACCCAAGAAGTTGCAGTAAATCAATTTTTCATTGTTAGAAGCTGGCATTTAAAAAAATGAGCCAATGATTTATTACTTGATGCTCACACTTATTTAATTTTTTAAATTTTAAAGCAAACTTTATTTTCCATTAAAGAAAATATGGTTTTGTTTTTGGTTTATGGTTTTTTGGTTTTGCTTTATTTTAGTTTGGTTTTTGGGTTACACTCAGAATCGCTCAGGGGTTACTCCTGGCTCTGTGTTCAGAAATTGCTCCTGGCAAACACAGGGGAGATTATGGGATACTGGGATTCAAACCACCATCTGTCCTGGATCAGCTGTGTGCAAGGCAAATGCCCTACCACTGTGCTATCACTCCAGACCCTGAAACTCACATCTAAGAAAACTTTGAAACTACACTGGAGAGGGGCTTGTCCTTTTCCCAAGGTTAGAGAACTTGTCTACATTTCTCAGGTCTCACCATAATAAACCAATACATATAATGTTGGACAGGAAGTCCACATTATTCAAGAGCCAAGGAAAAGGAGTGATCTTCTCGGAAACTTTATAGCTTAAAGGCAGTACAGAGCTTGCCACTTGCTTTGTTGGCTTAAGAGGCAACAGTGATATCTGGCATCAAGGCCATGTGCACCAACTATCTCAATAAATGGACATTAAAAGGATCTGGGAGAGAGATCAAGGGTCAGGGAGGATGCTTTGCACATTTCAGACCTGAGTTTAGTTCCTGGTACCATATAGCCTCCCAGGCACTGCAAGGTGTGGCCCTGGTGGCCCTCAGCACTCCTGAGCTTGACCATTGAACTATCCAGCCCACTTAATTGAGAATTACAAGTGGCTCCTCAGAACTACTTAGGAATCTCCATGTCCTGCAAATTGACATTACAAACCGTCTTCACATATGATCATCTAACTGAAGACTCAGTCATAGGATAGGGCAGAATTAAGGATGCATCCAGTCTTTTTGAGATAATTCCTGCTATCTGTCACCTGTTTCTACCCCCAAAGTGCTTTCATATGTTTAAAGACTAAAAAAAATGAAGTTTTAACTTACGGCAAGAGCTGAGTTTGAAATAAATTAAAATTACTGGTCCAGATTCCATCTTAAGAGACAGGTGGGCATGGGCCATAACACCCCTCAGTTCAAAGAGTCTGACTGTGGGAGGATTGGGAAAAGGTAAAATGACAAAATAGTCATTTATGTAAGTGAAACCCACAAACATAAAATTAACCTTTTTAAAGGGAATGATTTTGTGGCATTTTATAGATTCAAGCCATTTATAATTACCACCTCTGTCCAGTTCCTAAATATTTCCATTGCTCTAATAGAAGCTTCTTCCCTGTTCATTAAACAATTTCTCCTCAATACAAGGCCAATTTGAAAAGAGCCAACAGCTAACCTGGAGGCAGAGGTAATTGGGTACACCTTCCCTGATAAATGTACATATAGACGCACACTCCACTTGCTGCTAAAATGCCATATGTGTTGCAAACCCAATACAGTTGCATTGAGTGATTTACTGTAAGACTTCATCTTTTGGCTATTGTTAAAAAGACAGATTTCAAAAAGGTACAATAATGTAAAGTAGTAATGTATGTAGTTCTTTCTCTTAGTGAATATAAAAACTGATCACAGCCACTCAAAGAAGAAGTGTTGGGATTGACCATTGCAACAGACATTATGACCATCAGTGGAAAGGAGCAGAGAGGAGATAGTGTCCAGGGGTCTCAAACTCAATTTACCTGGGGGCTGCAGGAGGCAAAGTCGGGGTGATCCTTGAGTGCAAAGTCAGTAGTAAGCCTTGAACATTGGGGGGGTGTGACCCAAACAACTAAAACAAAACAAAACAAAACAAAACAAAAAATTCCTCTAGGGCAGGGCCACAAAATGTTGTATGGAGGGCCACAAATGGCCCACAGGCCACGAGTTTGAGACCCCTGGTGTAGACCATGGATCCTGGGTGACCTTGACATTCAGAATGCTGTCAGCCTGTTATCTTCACTTATTGGGCTCTGCAAGCATATGGTGGCACTTCCTGTGTCTGAAGACATGACTGATGACATGTATACCACTTTTCACTTTAACTGCCAGCCACCCATTCCTTTTGGCTCAGTTGTACTCAGTTACTCACTTTCTGATGAAATGTGATCTCCAATTAAAAAGTATCTGGGGAACATCATTCATTCTTGGATAATATTCTGCCAGGGTTTTTGTGGAACAAACACTCTGCTACCTACACTCTACTTTTCACTCCTGCCATCACTTCACTCTTGTTCCCTATTGCTATAGTTCACCATATGGGGCTCTTACACAGAACAGAGAATATGGGAAGTCATCTTTCCATACATATAAGTATCATATGTACATATGCTATGTACATATCATACATATGTACATGATACAACTACATATGCACAATATAATACATTATCAGATATTATGAAGTCACATAGTTGCAGGTATGTATTTGGTACACTGAGCAGGTTTCAATGAACCAGAACTTGAATTTTTCATGTGCTTTCAACCCTTGCTATTAGTCTCTCCCACTGGGCTCTTGAGAAAGGCTCTTCCTTTTGGCCGTCAGTTCCTTTTCCATCACTGCTGTTCTGATCCACTCTCTCACTGCCACCCAAGCTCCCTGAAAGTCCCTCTGTGAGTTCTACTGCTGGGGGAGGGGGTCTTTTTGCACACTCGCCTTTCCCCCTGAAAACCCTCTTCTGCAAAGCATGCTTCACTGAAGATCTTTGTGCCCTTGCTTTCTTAATCCATCATTTCTCCAGAATCTCTGAGTAATTACAGACATTTCCTTGAAAACATCAATTTTCAGGGCTTCAGTTCTTTCATTCTGAGGGACCCGTGTTGCCAGGCTCTTCTTGTGGAGTGCTAATCATCTGTTCTTCAATAAAAGCCTGCATTATAACTCAAATACATTCTTCTCTGACTCTCCAGCCAGTGCTTTCTCTTCTGTTTGAATGGGAGGTAAAGGAAAATGACTGCCAATGACTCTGAAGTTCTTTCTAACCTCAGAGGCCTTTGTTTTGGAAAACTCCAATGTCTAACCCTTTAGAAGCTTGCCTTCTTCCATGGATTGAGCAGGATGTGGCTGATCAGGCACTAAGCTAGAAATGTTCTACCCCATCGTTAAAGTAGAAAGAGCAAATTGATTCAAAATGGAGTAGGCTTTGTTTTATTTTAAATCAGAACATTTATATGACTGTCTTAACCAGTAAGTACTGTCCAATTTCTTAGGGCTCTAATGAGCTACTGATTCCAAATTTAAATTCTATAGAACTGATGAAGAAAGGCAGGAGTTCATTTTTCAGTGAAGTCTGAACTTGAGTTGATTTTCACTGCAAGCTGCCATATCATCACAAGGAGATGATGAATCTCTACCAGGTACCTTCAAGCAGTTATGAGATCCCGTTTTTTCTGGCAAAGATCAGGCTCTGGAGTCCTCCGGATGAGCAGGGTCCAGTTCTTTACACTCCGCAGGCAGGGATGAGAAATCCTAGAGCAGAGACATGAGGAGAGCATCAGAGGGAGGGATGACCAGAGAGTTGAACATCTCCCCTAGCTAAGGAGTGAAAGAAGGAATCAAGGTGCCAGTGAAGGATTTTAAGAAACTGAGCTAACTGGTCAGATTTGTATTTTAGAAATCCTGCACTCCATCAAACACTTGGAAAAGGGACTAGAGCAAGGAGGCCAGCCATTGGGGAGTCTTGGGGCCATTTATATCACAGATGATGAGAACCAGATAAGATTATGGTGGTAGAGATAAAGCAAATGGAAGAATGTGAGTCCTTTAGGTACAGGGATATTAGCAGATGCAATGGTGACTCCTGGACTAAAGTAGAGTGGAGAGGAGTAAACCAACTTCTAAGTTTCTGAGAAACTTCAGGGTGGTTGAAAAGGAATATTCCATTTTGTTTTTTGATATTTTTGATTTTTTACTAAGTATATGTTTGATCTAAGAGTGGGATCAAACCTTTATAAGCCAGGGAAAAGAGAATCAAGATCTTAAAGTAGTTTGTCTGGATTTACTCCATGCCAGGACAGAGATTTTTGGGTGAGTGTGTGGGTGAAACATCTGGTGGTACTTAGGGATAACTCCTGGTGCTGTGCACAGGGATCACTCCTGACATTGCTCAGGGAAACATGTGGTGCCAGAGGGAGATTGAAACTGGGTCAACTGCATGCAAGCACCTTATCTACTGAACTAACTCTTTACCCCAAAGACTGAAATTTCAACATGTGGACATGGTGTCAGGACAGAGAGTGGAGATGGGCATCGGATAAGCTTATCTGCATGGTAATATCTTCAGCAAATAATCCAATAAACAATGTAAAATATAAGTTAGTGAAACTTACATTCTAAGAATGGTAGTGGGAACTGGCATCTATTTCACTGCTCTTTAGCTTTAACCAATAGGAAAATCATAGCTATGTTGAAGGACAGGTTTCAAAATGCTCAGAATGAACCTTTACAAATCATATAGTGGTTAATTTCCCCAATTTTTTTCCCATGGATTAATTTTTCATTGAATCCCTGCAAGTTCACAAGAAAGCTTTACCCTGCCTTAAAGAATTAAAACTGGGGGCCAGGAAGGTGGCGCTAGAGGTAAGGTGTCTGCCTTGCAAGCTCTAGCGTAGGACGGACCAGGGTTTGATCCCCCGGCGTCCCATATGGTCTCCCCAAGCCAGGGGCGATTTCTGAGCGCATAACCCCTGAGCGTCAAATGGGTGTGGCCCAAAAAACAAAAAACAAAAAATTAAAACTGGACATATTACCAGAATCTGATTGTACCCCTATCATTTCTTTTCAAGAAACCAAACTACAAAGGAAGAAAAAACCTCATCACAGATCTGAATTATTCTGGTCATAAAAATTCCCTTTCTTTCTCCCCACAACCATAGAATCTTATCCCACTCATTTAAGGTAGGGCTATTGAACCCTCATTTTCCTCCCTGGCATTAGAATTTGGTCTATATTGTTACATATGATCATATCTAGTCTGCTCTTTTGCTCCTCTGTATTGCTTAGATAGGCCAAAATGAACCCAGAGGGGGGGAGCAGGATCACTCCTTCCTAACATGGAAAAGGAAGGACACTGACAACATGAACTCTGTCGCTCTGGCCCAGAGCCTTCAAGACTGTTTCTTGCAGGGCTCCTGTTATAGCTTGTGTGGGATCTCTAGCAAGGGGCCATGCTGATTTCTATGGGTTTTAGCACCAACCTTAGATACCCAGTCAAGGACGAGAGGGCCTCCGAGAGAGACAGAGACGTTAGTTCCACCAGGTGTCATAAATTGTTGTTTTCTTTTCCTTTTATCTTCTGGAAATAATCTCCTCACTCTCCACAAATTGACACATGGGGTGAAGTCCCCTCCTGTGTTAATATAATCTCGGAAGGAGTCAAACTCCCTTTCAGCTTGTATTAATTTGTTTCTCCTAATTCCAATGATGTGTGGAGGTGGGGGGGATAGGAGAGGGAAAAGGAAAAGAAATAATAATAAAAAGCAGAAGGCCTCAGGCGGCATGCAGAGGTTGCAAGGAATGGATTAGCTTTTACCTATTTCCATAGCAACAGCTTAGCTGCTCTTAAACACTTCTTTAAAAGCTTCTGATAGATGGATCCCGTGACCCTGAAAACTTTTCCATCTCCCTTCTGACTTCTTTCATCTTCAACCCCTCCTTTTCTCTTTTACCCCACAAAAACATCAATTATTCCCCATAACCTTGTAGCGTTTGTCTGGCTTTTCTACAGACCTGCTTCCTCGGAGGGTCTGAGATGGATATGCCGGTGGGAGTACTTTCCGCTCTCCTCCCTCCCTTTGCTTCTCTTCTCCCCCATTCCTCTTTCTCTTCCTGCTGCTTTCCACCCTCAGTTCTTTCTTCTCAATCCCCTCTGATCTCTTCTCCTTTCTATACCCTCATATCTTTGCCTTCACCTGTTTTCTCTCCCATATGCAGTCTAAATATGAATGGAAGCCAGTGAGTCCTGAATAACCAAAATGGAGGATTTCACATTTGGGAGTCATTGAGCACTTCACCCCTGATCAACCCTGTTGGCTGTGTGATGGGGGAAGTGCATATTGGGGTTGGGTTAAGTGTTCATAGTACATGGCCATTTATTTGATAGGAATCCAGATGCTGAGGAACGAGAAAGAAAAATCAGCAACACTCAGAATCAAGGGGAAATAAAACCTGAGGACACAAGAAATGTAAGGCAAGGATATTATTTGTGGCCACACCAGCTTCCTTGTGCCTTAGACCTAGATAGGGTTCATTTTCATTCACCATTGGATACATTTGCATTGTTTCTGCCTATGGAAGGAGGAGCCTACATGTGACGTTAACGCTGGGAGAACTGTGGAGGAAGTCTCAGGAATTAATGTTCTTCTGGGTGGTGTCCCTGACTCAAAGGCAAAATCAGAGAGACCACAAAAAGGGGCAGAGAAGATTCTGTGGATGGAGTAACTCTAAACAGATAATGGCATATGCAAAGAAGAGTACCTTCTGTGAAAGAGAATAAAAAAATTTAGATAATGTCCTCTTATGTGGAAGGAAATAAAAAATTCAAATAAGGGCAAAAGTAGAAAAGTGAACAAGAGAGAAGTCAACTGGTTTTCACTAAAAGACACATATCTACTTGTATGCATTGTACAGAGCATACAGTGTGTCATGTACATTATATGTGTGTTTGTGTATGTGTGTATGCATGTATATAAACTTGGATACTTGAATGTACCTATGTAGTATGTTGACTTGTTTCATTCATATCACCTGATAGAAAGGCCAGGACAATTCAGATGAAAAATGAGTATTTCAAAACACTATGACCTAGTGATTTATAAATACCTCCAAATAGGCCACAGAATCTTAGGATGGGTGAGATCTACCTTTGAGTCCCTGGAAACATGTACAGTCATGTGCACATGCTGCTAAAGCATACAGGCATGTCCTCTCCCAACAAAGAGAAGTAAAAGTTGAACCTTCAGTTAGGAGTTAGGTCCTTATATTTATTTTAATTTGGGTTTTAGGCTCCCAACTGACTGTGCTCTATGTTTACTCCTGGTTCTGTGCTCAAGAATCATTTCTGGGAGAGCTCAAAGGGCCGTTTGTGGTGCCGAAGATCAAATCCAGGTTTCCCTCATGCAAAGCAAATTCCCTCCCCACCATACTCTTTCTTTAGAAGTTGATTCTTCATGATCTTCATAACTTAAGCATTTCACAGATAGAGGAATGTGCCTTGGATTGGGGCTTCGAATGAGCATAGGACACACTGCTTCCGGGCTTAGTCTGTAGATGACTACAGGACAAAGCCATGGAGGAGACACAACCCGTCTGGAGCCTGGAGTCCACAATCAGAGACTCAGGTTCACAGGCCATGAGTGTCTTTTCTCTTACCCACCAAAGGGTTAAAAATGTTGGAAAGTGACCCAGGTGTTCTACCACTCAGCTTGTGTTCAGCAGAGTTTATCTCCACAGCTCATTAGCCTATTTCCCAGGGATGAGATGCCTCAGTCTCTCTGTGATTGAGGGAAAGGGATCTCAGATCCTCTGGCTCTGGCATATGGGTGTAGAATCTAAATTGGTTTCTGCTCCAGCAGATTTGATCTGCCACATTCGTGTATTTAATAACAAGAGCAGTAAAGACAATAAAGGAAGGGAGAATGTAGGGCCCTTATTTCATTATTCTTTCACCTCCATTGTCTAGCTAGTCAGTCAAGTAGGGTCAAGCTAGAACTTTTGGTTTTTAATATCCCTTTTCATAACATCAATTTTACACCAAAAATAAGGAGTTGACACATAGTGGGGCTGGTAGAATGGAGCCCTGGCAAACACATTTTTCTTTTGAGCCAACCCTGGCAGTGCTCAGGGCTTACTCTCATCTCTATGCTCAGAGATCAAATCTGGCAGTGGTCAGAATCAAACCAGAATCAAATCCTGGGGTGTCAGGATCAAATCCAAGTTAGCTGTTTGTAAAGCAAGCACCTACCTTTCTAGCCTCACAAATATTTCTTTTGTGAGAAGGAGTCAGAATTCTTTCCTAAGCTGGACACTGAGAACTTCCAGGGAGCTTATTTTGAAGGAAAAGGGGATATTGTCAGTTCTCTACTGAGAAGGGGCTGAGTCAAGCCATAGCACATGTTTCTGCTTCTTCTACTAATAGGTTTTGTATAAATTCAGCTGATGTCTAAAGGATTTTAGGAGAGAGGGCATGGCTCTTAGATAATGAAAGAGAAGAGAGGGTCGGGTACCCCAACTCAACCCACACACTCCCCTGTTCTCAGGGTTGTGGACTCCATGAACCTTTGTTCTGCTGTTTCAAGCATTGACTGAGACTTTTATTCTCTCTGCTGTCCTGGGCTGCTTGGATACATCTGTGAGGCTGGTGTGGCCTTGAGATTCTATGCACACTGGTTACCCCAGCAGTGCTGTTTACTGACGGTCTGTTTGATGTTGGAGAGGAGGGTAAGAGAGATGGCTCAGAGGGCTGAGTGTGGCCTATAGGCAGGCACCCCTGTTTTGATCCCTGATACCACATGGTTCCCCGAGCACAGAGCAAGAAGAAACCACCAAGAAGCATTATAATGAAGGCAGGGCCCTCACAAATAGATTAGGATTCATAGGAAACAAGACTTGCTTCCCTGAGACCCTGAGTCTGAATCCTGCACTATATGGTCCCTCCAACCCTGCTGGGTGTGGTCCTGGGGGACCACTGACTCCTTTGGGCTGAAGCTGCATCAGATCTCAGACTCTTGAATCTGAACTTTCTGTCCAGTAGCCAAGGATCTCTGGGCCTCCTAACTCTGGATTTGAGAAACACCTAAAAGTGAAAGACCCCTGACACTTCGTAGTCTCTCTTTCCACATAAAAAAAACAGAGTCCTTCACAGTGTCTAACTAGGCCTCCTATGCTCACACCCCCTGATTTCCTGGGGAAATATTCCACACAACCATAGGAATGCAACCCCATCCAATTTCCTCAATCACAGGTATGAGGACATTCTAATAGAGGGGTCTCTAATGTCATGTCAGCCCTTGTGGTTCCTCAAGAGTGTGATCACATTGGTAATACCCCCGAAAAATGTGGGGATACATGTTTCTGGCAAGTGACCAGAAGTTCTCTTCATTAGATTCAGATCCTGTCTCTGAAGTGAAGTCAGCACTGACTGGAAAGCAGTCAGCTTTTGTGTACCTGACTTCCAGTGGCAACTGGGCCACCACTCACTCCAAATAAAAGGTGATCACAAAGTCCATATATATATATCATAGAGACCATATCATCTGTATAGCCAAGGCTGTAGAGAGAGCACAAAGAAAGGGCTGAGCAAGACAGGCTCTGTAGGAGACCAGGTTGGATGCTCAGCACCACATGATCCCAAGCACAGTCAGGAGCAGCCCCAAAGACTGAATTGGGGGAACATTCTAAGCACACTTAGGTGTAGTTCAATAAACAAAAAGAAAAACTGAATGTAATATCTTTGTTGAGAACAATTTGGGGGACGGGAAGAATTCTGATTTGAAGAATGCACCAAAGTGATGAGGTACAAGTTAGTCACTGGCTTCTCATACAAATGTCTAGCCAGCACATTCTTCTTTAGTCTTCTGGGTTTCTGCACTAGGGTTTGACATAAACTATCTCCCAGGATGAATGTCAGTGCATTGACTTAGGCTGATTCAACACTATGGTGTTCTCTCAGAGTCCACCTCATCTTCCTCTGAACTTTTACAAGAGTGTCCACACACCCCCAGGTGGTCCTGACTTTCAGGAATCCTTGCCATAAATCAGCCCTCTAATATGAAGACCTTCAGGTATAGTTTTATTGTCATACCCATACTCTGTGCAGCCCAAAGACTTCAAGTAAATATTAAGGGGATAGATAGATCAACTCCCAGACCCTCCATCTCCTCCCCTAATTCTGAGCAGAATTATTTATCATCTGTGAGACACTCTGTGACTTTAGTGGCAGAAGTAATTACAAAGTTGATATCTCTGTTGTGCATTTTTCAGGCAAATTTCTTTTTTCTTTTTAGCCGTACTTGGCAGTATTTAGGGATTACTCTTAGCTCTGTGGTTCGATATCCCGGCATCCCATATGGTCCCCCCAAGCCAGGGGCAATTTCTGAGCGCTTAGCCAGGAGTAACCCCTGAGCATCAAATGGGTGTGGTCCAAAAAAACAAAAAAAGAAAAAAAAGAAATCACTCCTGTCAGAGCTCAAGGAATTATATATGGTGCTGGGGCTTGAACCCAGCTTGAATTCATGCAAAGCAAGCTCCATACCCACTTCTATCTCTCTGGCCCTAACCAAGCAAAGTTTTGAACAAAGATCACAGTTGGACATTTATTGAATGTATTACTATCCCAGTGGGGTGTGGCTGAGAGTGGGCCTGGTGGTATGGAGTCAGGGCACTGACACTGGAGTTCCCAAACCAGTGAGGTGGCACCTGGTGAATCTGAGTAACAGACCACATGTGCTCTTATCCTGGCCTGTGTTGCCACTCTCTCCTCTGATCAGTGAAGGTGGGCTTCTGGTTTGGAAGGGGGTCTACTGGGTGTCTGACCTTTGGAGAATGAACTGATCACAATACTTTGAATCTAGCTCAGAACATTTAGGCCACGTGTCCCTAGAGGCATTGCTAAAATGTGGGCGAAGACTCGGCCTCAGGTTTTAGAGCCTAATCTACATCTGGGTGGGAGATAGGTGGAGAGAAGAGCAAGAACCAGCAAAAGGCTTGGGTGTGTTTGCCTAGAGATTTGGTCCAGTTCAAATCACATCCACCTTGGAAATGCTGGTTGAATTCAGTCACCAGCAGGTCCCTTGAAGCCAACCAAAGAGGGACTTGGAAGACACTGAAAGGAGGCAGGTGAAGGGCTGTTCCTTAAATGTAAGAGGGTACATTTCAGGTCACAGCTAACTCTCTGCAGCTTCTTGTTCTCATATACCTGGACCAGTACTGCATGGTCCCTCTTGACCCCTGAGTACCATTGAGCCCTACTCATGTCCCATCAGTGGCCAACTCTCTTGTTTCTGTGTGCCAGAGCAAATGTGCTAGCATGCTCCGTGAATAGGACAGCGTCCCATCTCAGGAACCAGGCCAAGTATCTTGTTGCTCTTCTCATTCTGCATTCCCAGTGTAACCCCAGAGATCCAGTTCCACTCCAGGCACTTTCATCTGTGAAGTGAGATTGTCACAGGGTTTGGGGAGCAGAGGGTAGAAGAGAAGGCAGGGAGAGGGGCAGTGATCAGGAGTGCATTATTCATTCCTTATTATCAGATAATGAGATGTTCCAAATGAGTGCATCTTTCAGATATCTGCATCGTTCACTGTCAACTTTAGAACTGCTTTTAAACTGTAGACTATTTCTATATTTTGTCTTCATGTGTTCTAAGGAGGTCTCCTTGTTAGTTTAATTTAACCGTATCTGTCTGACTTAGCCTCACATTTTAAATGCAGTTAATTGCATTCCGAGCTCTCCCAAAGGTACCCCCAGATATGCCCTTCTTTGACCACACATTTCTGAACTCTTTTTCCTCTTCCCCTGTGAACCTTTGATCAATCTCTCTGTGTGAAGTTTGTGGTCCATGAGGTAGCTTGGAGCTCTCCTTCCCCTGCTTTCTTCTAATCTTTTGTCCACCATTTGACTTCAGAAAAATACATGTCTCCAGGGAAAGGAAAATAACCAAGTCTATTAAATCAGCAACTTTATTTTCTGCACAATTCATGTCTACCATTCAGTTCAAATCAACATGCAATTATTGGAAGTATGTTATGCGAACCTTTTATATCTGGTTCCAGAGATGACAAAGGTATCTTAGAATAGTTCTTATCCTTTAGAAGAGGTGAGAAGATGCTTCTCATTTATCAGCTATGTTGGACATAAAAGGACATCAGCTAATCTCTGCATGGGGAGAAAAGACAGAGAAAGAAGTTTAGGGTTGGATAGCATGAAATGGCCTTAACTTTGTTTTGGTTCTAGCTAGAGGTGCTTACTGTAGAGATGAAGAAATGCTTGAGGGCAGTTTTTTCATAATGAGTAGAAGTTCTTTATTTAGAGGAGATATGGGAAATAAGGTCTAGATAGCCAGATGCTTAGAGACAGAATTACCTCCTTAAGTTGGAGGATGATAACCAGAGCCCCTATCTATCTCCCGTTCCAGGTTACATGATCATGTTCAGGGTTGCATTATTGAAGTGACTTGGGGGCCTGGGAGATGCTGCAAGGTTGACGATCTTTCTAACTTGCAATTGCAGGGACAGAGTTCAACTTCTGGCTCTACTTGACCCCTAAGGACCACCAGATGTGGCCCTGTTGTCCATACACTGCTGAGATTTAACTATAATAAATATAGGGCCTGATCATAGAGCTCTCTGGCCTGGTTTGTTGAGAATTATTAGAGTGGCCCCCAGAATTGCTGAACACTTTTTTGGAAGGCCATCCCCTAAAATAAACAAAATATGGAACGAGTGAGTTGTCATGTGACCCCCCAACTTAGCTCTTCTGATTTGGGGGCATTTTTGGATTTGGTATTGCGTAGGAACAGAACAGAGGAGAACATTTCTTCCTCACTCAGTTCTTCTCTCTTGCCCTGTGTAAATATTGCAACGATCCTTGATTATTAGCACTGTTTCTGTTGTTCTACTTGGGTCTGAATTTGGGAAGGAGTTGGACCAATGAGTGCAAATGATTAGAGATGGGGTATGGAGTCCACCTCCCCCTTCCATCCTGATCCTTAGAGCTGTTATTAGTGTACTACCTTGTTTGGAACAGGTATATACGTGAGCATGTGTGTCTATGTGTAGGTATATGTTAGCATGCAAGTGTTTGTGTCTGTGAGTAAATATGTGCACTGTGTGTGGGTGAGTATGTGTAAATATGTAGGTATGAGAGCGTATGACAGTTGTGTGAATGTATGTGAATGTGGAAGAGAAAGTCTGTATGAGAGTGTGTGAGAGGGCCCGGAGAGATAGCACAGCGGTGTTTGCCTTGCAAGCAGACGATCCAGGACCAAAGGTGGCTGGTTCGAATCCCGGTGTCCCATATGGTCCCCCCGTGCCTGCCAGGAGCTATTTCTGAGCAGACAGCCAGGAGTAACCCCTGAGCAATGCCGGGTGTGCCCCCCCTCCCAAAAAAAAAGGAGAGAGAGAGAGAGAGTGTGTGTGAGAGACAGAAAACAGGTGTGTGAGTATATGTGGGTATGTGTGAATGTATATATATATATATATATGAACACGTATGTATGTGATTATGTGAGAGGAGTATGTGTGTGCGGGAGAGTATGGTCTGTATAGATAAGCATGTGTGCTGTGTAATTGTGTGAGAGGAGTCTGTGTGTATGAGAGTGTGAGGTTGTATAAGCATGTTTGATGTATGTGAATGTATGAGAAGATTATATTTGTGAGTATGTTTATATATAAACATGTGTGCTGCGTGTGAATGAGAGTATGAGTGTGTGGTGTTAGGGGAGAAAGGACAGAAATCCTCTAGCTGTTTCTTTCTGTTCAGGACCTGAGTACAGTCTCCTCATTTGACTTTCATTTTTCCTCTCCCTATTTGACTTTCAATATCTCTTTTCCACTTTCCCCTCTTCCTCTCTCAATCCTATATTCCTACTGATTCCAAAGTTCCATCTAAACCCTCTTCCTCCATCATTCCCTTGAGTTGGGCACACTAGTCACTGTTGGTGAGTGGGAAAATGAGAAAGATAGACACCTTCTCTGTTATCAACCCACACATTTTGCTCCTGATCCAACACTGTCTTTCTTCTTCTGGCCCTCTCTGTGGGAAAAGTCTCTACCCATAAAGAGTTTTTATCACATCGAGAAGGACCATGGCAGGTTGCTACTCTAAAGTTTCATCTCAACACCCCTTGGAGAAACGAAATATTTTTGAAAAGAAATCACCCACCATTGGAAGGCAACTGTGAGTGCCCCACTCCTCATGCCATAGTCTGTCCTGCTGATTCTATGACCCTTGAAGAAGAGGATACAGGGTCCTTTTATGCCCAGAGTCATCAGCCCAGGAGCAGTATCAGAGGGATTCTAACTTTTCCACTTCATAAAAAGGCTGTGGAAGGTGGGAGACACAGGTTGCCTTGCAGACAGCTGACTCAGATAAGATCCTGGTATCTGATATGGTTCCCTAAACACCACTAGAACTGATCATTCCTGAGCACAAAGGCAGGTGTAAATCCTTAGCACAGATGGATATGCCCAACCCACCCACCCCCAAAAAAGAATTCTAGCGAAGGGAGTAAAATGTATAATGTTTGATAAAATGAACTTTGAAACTGCCTCTGTTAGTAAGGACTCTTTGGTACACTTAGACACAAGAGTTTATTTTTTTTGTCAAGTCATGTGCTGTGATTCTCCTCTGAGAAGAGTTGTAGGTTTTGTCAGGTTCCACCTACCATTGCAAAGCTCTCTAGCCATAGCTATGTCCCCTGCCACCAGGTTAACACCCCTCAAACCAATGTTTCAGGGTCCTTCCACAAGAGACTTTTCTCAAGCCTTATATACAAGACCCAGGTCAAGATTAAATTAGTCATGCCCTATGGCTTTCCTTGTAGACTGGCACCTCCCTATCTCAATCCTCTTATATTTTCCTTTTCTTCTTTCTAAAGAGCAAAGGCATTTCTGGGTAATACCAGGGGGCACCTCTGACTACATTCCAGCCCCATTTAATCCCTTCCTTGTCCCCCAGGTTTCACCAGCTACTGACATTTTCTCTGGTGACACAAACTGAAAGTGCCCTTTAAGATTGGTGCCCAGTTTGTGAGAAGTGCCAACCCACAGGTGTGTTTGCTTGCAGAGGCTAATTATCAGTCTGGTCCCTTCAGGCCTCTGGCCCCCAATCCACTCTCTTCCTGCAACAACAGGACAGCCAGTTCTGTTTTTTCTCACAGGCAATCCAAGTGGAACAGACCACCTGGAAGAGGCAAAATGAGTCACACCTGAGGCCACAGGCCAAGCTATTTCCAGACACTCTACCCTGAGCACTTCATACCTGTACCGTGATTTCAGGGATTCCTGCCTTTTTATAATTAATATTAATTTTTGGAGTATGGGGGCACACCAGGCAATGCTCAGAATTAGTCCTGGCTCTGCTTTCAAGAATCATTCCTGGTGGTGCACAGGAGAACATATAAAATGTTGGAGATTGAACCCATATTGGCTACATTCAAGGCAAGAGCAATATGTACTCTACAATTACTCCACTCCTGCCTTTTATCTACTAACCGGCTACTTATAAAAGATGTACACATGGGCCTGGAGAGATAGCACAGCGGTGTTTGCCTTGCAAGCAGCCGATCCAGGACCAAAGGTGGTTGGTTCGAATCCCGGTGTCCCATATGGTCCCCTGTGCCTGCCAGGAGCTATTTCTGAGCAGACAGCCAGGAGTAACCCCTGAGCACTGCCGGATGTGGCCCAAAAAAACAAAAAAACAAAAACAAAAAACAACAACAACAAAAAAGATGTACACACACACACACACACACACACACACACACACACACACACACACACACACACTGATAAACTACCCAGTTTCATAGTCAAGGAATGTCATTGCCTAGATGCTAATGAGGATGTCTGCCTGCAGAATCCAAGCAGTAACTTGTACAATCAATAGCTCTAATTGATATACACAGAGAAGAGATTTATTTAAAAAGATACCAGGAAACCCCACTGTTCTGGCAGAGCAGGGTGACAGTCAAGTCACCTTTATATAGGTGCAAGTTGAGGTACACTTTTGAGTCTCTGGGGGTTGGTCTCATGGCACAGGAAGCCACACAGCTTCCAAGATGGCTGGATGATAGGTGCTGTCACCCATGTGGCTCTCAGAAACCTCTCCTTTCCGGGGAAATAATTATATCAGACACATCAAAACTGCAAATGTATTTTCACTTTATTTGTCTTCTTATTGCTTTTTAAACACAAGACAAGATCTACTTTTAGTGTTCCTTTGCCAACAGAAATGTCAAGAACAGCAATATACAGATTGGGAATGTTATGGGGGGGCATTCAGTCTTGTATTATTTTTTTAGTCTTGCAGTTTTATTTTTATTGTTTTACTTTAAATTTATTATTGTTTAGGCAAGATGATGACAGTCATGTTAGAAAGTTTATGGTGCTGTTAGCATAGTTATTGTACCTTGTCCACAACTAGTGGGCCTCCATCCTGCTTCATACCCTCTCCAGGGCAGCCCTTTGCCCCCAGTGCTTGGCCTTCAATTCTGTAACTGAGATCAAGGTTTTGTCAGGGCTGGGTGCGGACTTTTCCCTCACTTTGTCATCCCATCTTCCACAGATGAATGAGGTGATCCCATATTTATCCTTCGTCTGACTTCCTGTGCTTAACGTGATACACTGCAGTTTGCGTTTATACTTTAAATCAGTATTCATTTGGGAGTCTCTGTGTTGTAATACACTGTCATATCTCTCTCTATTTCTCTCTCTCATGCACATATGCACACATAGACATTTGAGAGGCATTGTAACAGCAAGAGAGGGAGACAGGCATTAATTCCTCTAAGAGGACAAACACTAATTAGAGAGACTAGTGCATATGAAGGAATGTGAAGCAGCTTGGAAAATCTATAAACATTTTTACAAATATGGAGCAACAAAGATATAGATACCTTCTATATCAAGAAGGGCAATAACAATCTGTTTTCCTATTTGCTGCTTTGCATAATGGAACATGGGGGCAGATAAGCAAAATACAAATAAATTGTAAGAACTGGTAGAATGAAAAGGGTGGCAGGTGCATGGATAGTATTTTTATGTATCCTGTTTCAAGTTGGATAGTGTGTGAATGATTAAGACATAACATTTTCAAAAGATTACATTAAATAATTTGAAGCTAGGCTGTGAGACTGCCTGAAAAACTCAGGGAACATGAGCATCTGGCTTTTAGGATCACTGTTGTTTACAATGAAAAGGGAGAGCATTTCTCTACAGACAATAAATGTGCTAGATAGTTTCAGTCATGTGTATGTAGATGTAGACAATAAATAGCACCAGCAAAAAATGAGAAAGGATTATACATTTGATGATGCACAGTGGCTAGAGGAGGGAAAAGGAAGAAGAGAAAAAGTGGTGGGTGAAATCATGGAGAGGATGGGAAAAGCTGGAAAGGTTAATAGAGTCAAGGGAGGGAGGGAATTGGTGGGTGAACTCAGGGGAGGGAGAGGAGGAGGAGGTCAGAAAGAGTGGGTGGAGGTGGGGAAGACTGAAAAGTGGGGAGGGCAGGATGGTTAGGGTTTGGGTGTTGAGTCCTGTGACAGCTGGGAAGCCCCACCTCTGAAATCCTACAGTCCTCTACACCAATGATTAATCACTTTAAGGATGAATGGATTCATCAACTCTGTACCATTATTATCTGGTTTCTGACAGTAGATGGAAGAGGAAGTTAGCTATTCTTTCTTCTCATGATGAACACAATGGGGGTAACAATAAAATAAGATAAGGAAAAGTTTTTTCCTGTCCCAATAACCTTACTTCCCAGTCTTGTACTCTAGTTCAATTGTAATGCTCTAACATAGTGCCCCTGAGACACATCTCCTCTGGATCATTAAATATGTTTGCTGGGAGTCTATTAAATTATACTCAACACTGCCTCCTGCATCCCCCACAGTGCTGTTTGTGAGCCTTATCTGGAAAGTGAAGTACAGGATTGAAAATATTCTAAGAAGGCACATCAAGTAAAGTTGATGAGAAACTGGGCATGTCTGTAGTATTTTGGAGTATCCATAGAAAACCTTGGCTTTGGGACATTCTCTTCTGCTCTAGACACTGTGGTATAAAGATCCATGAGCAGAAAGACGAATGTCAGGGAGCATGATTTTTTTTTTAATATTTCTGTCTGAGGATGCCAGTCTAACAGAAAGGAAGAGACTGGATTTTTTTCTTTTCTTTTTTCTTTTTCCCAGAATACCCTAGAGATATGGAGAAGAGGCTTTTCAGGAAAAGTGGCCTCTTTTTGTAGCTGAAAGTGGTGAACTTGAAGCCACAATCATAAATATTGGTGGCTCTTTACCTGTCATGCAGGCTGAACCTTATTAACCTGAAATATTTCTGAGCTCATGACACTGGAGTCTCTAATAAATAACCTTTGCGTTACTGCCTTGATGTTTAATGGATTTTAAACATTTGGGGCACATGTTCTCAAAAAAGACTATGCACAGTGTTTTCCAAGTAAGGGACTGAAAAATATGGTGAAACACTTGTTGCTGGGAATAATATTTTCCATGGCCAAATGCCTGCAGCCTTACAACAGACTGAGCACAGAGGGGCATGTCCCTCACATCTGTATTTGAAAGAAACAGAAATATCTAATGCTGGTGGAAAGAGATCAGGACAGAATCCTGACCTCTCAGTAAGTGGTGTGAATTATTCCATCGGAACACCCAGTGCCAAAGAAGAACTGGAAAGCCACATTTCCCCCGCCTAACATGCTTTAATTGCCTTTTTTCTGGGGCCAGGGATATTTATGGCTTAGGAGATTGCCAAGTTATTTATTAGATGGAGTATCTAGAAATAGACTAATATAAATCACTTAGGCTAGTATTGAATATACCAGACACTCAGTAATTTAAAAAGCTTTAATAAAAATGCTAAAATATGAGACTTGTCTGTGGCTGTAATGAGACTAAGTTATCATGTTTTTATCTGTGTGATTCAATGGCAGCCCCTCCCCTGTTCCCCAATGTAAGAAAATGTGGGTTCACTCCTTATTTCCACATACTCCTTACTTAGAATGGAGACATGATCAAAAGGAAGATTCACTGAATAGTTATACTTGGGAGATACCTTCTTAGAATTTGTAACCTTTCTTTTCTTTTAGCAATCTGTGTCTGCTGGTTCCTGAAGAATGATAAATGCAAGAGAGCCAGCTTCCAGGGCAGTGTGGGACACGGGTCACCGAATTTCAGGCCCTATGGCAGGGGTGGTAAACATGCGGCTCCCGGCCAAAATGAATGCGGCTCTTTGCCTCTTATCACTATTTTGTATACTGTGGCTCTTTGCCAAGTTTGGATTTTGTTCTGCTGCTTCTGAGGAGGGACCTCTGAGGAGAGATCTCCGAGTGCGGAGTCCCGCCCCCAGGCTGTGTCCTCCCGTCTCCCACCCCTCAGAAACAACTGCACGGGCCATCGAGAGGGGGACCCGTGTGTCCCATGTTGGGTCACACCTTGCCGTTAGTTCTTAGTAGCAGCCTTTAACCATTGCCTATCTGATTGGATCACTCTACACCGTGGCCTCAGTCTTCCCCTCCCACAGGAGGACATCTCTGGGGCTTCTGCCTTCAGCCAGCTCTGGGGCAATGCCCTGGCCCTTACCACACCTGCTGTTGACTAGGGAATTAGTAGAAAAACCTGTTCCTACCTTCTAGCAAATAAAGAAAAAGAGACCAATGAAGGAGCTAGAAATACCCCCTTTATCTCCTGCCAGTGTTTTGATAAAGCCTCTTCTGTTCATTCATGAAGCCTTGCTCCCAAACATAAGGGCAATACATTCTTGCTTTTCCATGTGGGGCAGAAATGAAAGGTAATAGATAAGTCCAAGTATTCCTATGGATAGGAGTGGGACAGGAGCAGATTGGATGAACAAAAGGCAAATGGTAGTTCAGTGCTTAGGTTGTTTACCTTGCACGTAGCTAACCGAGGTTCGATCCAGACACCTTACATATGCACCTCAGAGCAATGCTAGGAGTGACCATTGAGTGCAGAGCCAGGAGTAACCCCTGAATAAAGCTGAGTGTGTTAAAACAAAACAAAACAAAACAAAACAAAACAAAACAAAGTTATGGAAAAAGAATAGAGAAAAGGCACAGACTGAAATCAATTCCCAGCAGTGCTGATGTGAGGACGAGGTTGAAACAAACCCCTTTGTCAGATTTGTCTTCCCACCCCCACCTCCCTCCAAATGCTTGACAGCTTTTGAGCTGGAAAGGAGTAGGGGTAGGGTCTTATCTGCAAATTGCTGAGGTTGATCTTGGTAATCCCTGGGGTCTCTTTTTGACTGGAAAATTGCATGATGTAAATTAAACCCTGTTATTTCAAGGGTGGGGGAAGCTCCCTGGAGGGGATAAAAAGCTAGCCAGTGAAGAGGGAATAAAAGGACTCTCCCAGAGAAAGAACAGGACAAGCTGAGAAAGACTCTGGCTGCATGGTGTGCTTTCTCTGATCCTGGTCAGTACCTTGAATTGTGCAAATTAAAAATTGGAAATGTGTGCCTCCATCTATAAATAATTTCTGTCGGAGACACTGTGCAGACAACCGTGACAAATGACCTCGGCCAGACTTGAGAGTTGCATGGCACTGCCTGTACTCTGCATGGTTTCGCGTACCTATTCATAATTGTCCCTTCTGGGGCTCTCCCATCTTGCACATCAACCTCGCAGCTGGACAAGAAAGGCAATCAGAATGCGACCCTTCCTGCTGCATCCAGCCACGAACAAAACCATCCCCAGCAGGACAGGGAGGGGGACTTCACGTTCAGTCTATACAATGCAGTCCTGGGGTATGGTATTATACCCTAAAGACTTGAGGTCTCAGCTCTCTGGTTGCCCCTATAGAGTCCTGAGAGGTGGTGTTTTCTGAAATAATGTATCCATACTACCACCTCAATTCAAAATATGTTGATTGTGTACCTATGCAGTCATTGGAGATGGAGCTATAGGACAGCAGTGATGGTAATTGCCTTGATCACAGTCAAACCAAATTTGATCCTAGCATCCCATGTGGTCCCCCTATGCTGTCAATGGTGATCCCTACATGCAGAGCCAGGGAACATCTTTGAGTATCACTGGGTAGTGTGCCCCCCACCCTCAAAAGGTACCAGTCATTGAGAGAATCCAAGGATAAAGATAAGCCAATAACAATCCTTTAAACCAGGATCCCCCAGTCAGTGGGCAAGGAAAACCTGGGGAGAAGTGAGAAGGATCAGCATATGCTGTGCTGATCCTCAAGTTTGGTTCCATTTTACATCTCAAACATTTCCAAAATATGTCCCTTCCTCTCTGTCACTGTTGGCCCATAGCCTAGCTTGTCTCTATCCTCCCTTCTCCACTCTGCAGCCAGTAGGGGACTCTCCATAGTATAACCATGTCCTGATTTCCAAACACATACATCTAGCTCCTTCTCCTCCTCATCTTCATCAGACCAATCTTCAATATTCCCATATTCATCATTTATATACTCAGTCTCATTATCACATGTATTATCCCCATCTTCCTCCTAATCTTCTCCATACTCATCATGACCACCCCTATCTTCATTATTTTTATCATCCCCATCCTCCTCCTCCTCAACATCACATCCTCCTGTCATCATTATCATTGTAAACTTCACCAGTTCCAAGCTTGTCATCATCATCGTCATCATCAATGTTATCATCTTTGTCCTCATTCTTTTCATTTGCATCAGCATCCTCATCTAACACAATACCTTCCCATTGCATTCGAGTTGAAGCAACAGATAGGATTTTATATTTGCTGGCACTTAGTGCTGTCCCATTGTATCTATTTCCCAGTCTTCTTTACCCACTCATTTGCCATTGAACACTGGGCTTCTTTTCATGTCTTGGGTTTTGTAACTAGTTCTAATATGATCATAGTTGTGTATATACATGAATGAATGTTTTTTTTGTTCTTGGGGTTGATGTCTGGAATTGGAATTTCTGGGTTATATGATAGTTCTATTTTTAATTCAGGGGGAGGGCTCCACTGTTTTTCTTAAAGGCCAAATCTCTACCCAAACTAGTTTCTTTTTATATAGTCTATTAGCACTGAGCATTGGCTCACAGTAATAATTGGACTTATATAGGATGGCAAGTGGTGAAGAGAAAATGTAAGTAAAAGGATCAGCATATGAAAACATGGTGTTATGATCAAGCACAGGGTGTTTAGAGCATTTCTGGAGAGGTAGAAATGGTTAGAACAACATAAATTATTTTGAAAAGGGAAGTAGTTAGTAGGCAAGTCTTGATAAGCAGTTTGGAAGATGTAAATTCAACATGATTCAGTGGCAATCATTAGATAGAGAATGTTTCTCTGGAAACTCACATCCTACCCCATCATAGTGTTACATATCTGTTTCTATCATTCAAGAACTGTTCAACTGTAGTTGTCTTATTGCAGCATGTGACTATAAAGCATTTAGCAGAAAATTAATCCTTTTAAAATAATTAAGTACACTCTATGTACAGGGATACAGCAACCTGTATTTTCTAATTTCATCACCCTGCAAAGAAATCCTATGCCCATTAGCAGGCCTCTGGCAGCCAGGCACACTTTTGTCTTGAAAGAAGACAAAAAATAGAAAAAGAAAGAAGACACTATTTCTGGGAATTATACCCAAGTGAAATCAAGAGGTGTATGCCTGGCTCTGACACGCTTCACTTTAGAGAATGTGTTCAGGCTGCTTTGTAGATCCTGCCCAGAGGGAAACCTGCACCCAGGCTCCTCAACCAAGTCAGAGTCTTTTTCCACAGCCTTTCATGATGTCTTGGGCCACCTTGTTGCATATCACCCAAAAGGTGAGGACTCATTTCTGGGAGCATTTATCATTGTCAATGCTCCCTACTTCCCTTGCCCACCTGCAGACATCAGCACTCTTCTGCTCCTCATTGCAGATAATGACTATTCCATTGTAGGGATATGCTGCATTTTGTTTTTCTGTTCAGGCATGGATGAACATTTAGGTTTCCCCAACTTTCTGCTTATTATTGAGTGCCATGAATGATTGTTTACACATTGTTGTGTGGACATATGTTTTCTAGATAAATAGGAGCTGAATTTCTGAATCATATGGTAACTCAATTTTGACACTTTCTGGAACTTCCAGAATGTCTCTTAAGGCAGCGATGAAAATTCCAAACTTTTTCACATCCTCATGCACTCGAATGGTTGCATTTTATAGTTTACTGCATTTGCCATAGAGGCACACATTTTATTATGGTTTTGACTTGTATTTTGGAAATGAATAATGGTGCTTAATTTCTTTGTGTGTGTGTGTGTGTGTGTGTGTGTGTGTGTGTGTGTGTGTAGTGTGTGTGTGTGTAGTGGCCATTTCTCTGTCTTTTTTGGAATACTCTCTACTCGGATTTCTTGAGTACTTCTATGGGGTATTTGCTTTGTAATTGTAGAGATATAAGAATTTGTGCATATTTTGAACAAAGTCATAAAAATTCATGCTTACAGTTGAATTTTGTGTTTTAGCTCTTATATTTAAGATCTGGTACATTTGGAGTTAATTTTGGTGTATATGACATGAAGAATTTCACTGAATATTTCTCCTGTGGATATATAGTTGTTCCAGCATCTTTTGTTCGAAAGACTATTTTTTTTCCTTATTGTCTTGACACCTAATTGAAAATCAATTGACCATAAATGTCTGATGATCTTTCTAAACTCTCCATACTATTCTGTTAAGGTCGACCTTTGTGCTGATATTTTTTCTGTGTATTTCCTAGGAATAACTAAATATTGAAGAAATTATATATAAGTATATAGTACCTCAGTGTCATTTAAAACAATTACCTGCTGTTTGGTAATTGTTGTCGTGCACTGCCATTTTACTCCTTCTGGTAGTTGATTATCTTTAGACTTGTAATACTGCTATAAAATTGTCAACTCATAACACTTTAGACCTGTACAAATATCAAGATCTCTAGCTACAGAGGCATGATTTTATCACCCACGACAGAGCGAAAAGTTTCCAGACACCACAGAAGGATCTAGGGGAGAGTAAAAGAGCATGTATGGAGCCTATAGTTATTCCTATGACAGTATATTTTAAGGGTGGAGAAACCCTGTATCTCTTAGGCCAGGAAATTCCCTTTCTAATATCCCAAATATATACTGTGCCTATGCAAGGGGGGGAAAAAAAAAAAGAAAAGCACAAATCAACTTTTTTTTTAAATTTTGTCATTGTTGTTGTTTGTTATTGTCTTTGTTTTCTTTTCTTTGGGGCTTTGTTTATTTTTTTATTTCAGGACTATGGTTATTGTTTTGCTGCTGTCTATGTTGCTCTGGTGCTTTTTGAGCTTTTTGTTTAATATTTTTATCTTTTATTTTATTTTATTTTATATTTTGATTTTGATTTTTTGTAATGTTTTTATGTTTTTCTTCCTTTTCCCTCTCTGCTCTTAAACTGAGAGATATAGTCTCTAGAAGAACTCCTCTCATTTTTTGCTTGTTTGATTTTTTTTGCCCCATTTTATTTTATTATTAGTATTAATATTATTATTATTTCATTATTATTTTTTTCTCTTTCCTTCAAACAAAATCATACAGCTTGAACCATCTTGCTCTGCCTCACAAATGAAGGGTGAGATAATGGAGGGTACCAAGACCAAACAATCACATGAACATTAAGTAGAAATAAAAAAAAGGATCAAATTTAAGCACCAAATCCAAAGCCAAAGACAACAGAATCGATACCCAATTTACAACATACTAGACACAGAAAGGACCACCTATATAGCAGCCTGAGAGATAAAAGAGGGGGATATAGGCTGCATGCTGGGAACAGGGGTAGAGGGAGGGCAATATTGGTGTTGGGAATGCCCCTGATTCACTATCACTATGTACCTAAAATATTACTGTGAAAGATTTGTAGTCCACTTTGAGTAAAATAAAAGAATAATAAAAAAGATTAGAAGGCAACTGAGAATTCACAATTCAACCTTAAACCTAAATAGTTGCATGATCTACAAAATATGACACAGCTATTGAAGAAGTCAGATAAAAACTCCTGACACCCTATCTACTATTTTTGCACATATCACATGATATAAATATACAAAACCTGGTCTGACCTATTATAAGAACATACAATTTCCAAATTATCCTTACCTTTTGCTTATGAAATAAACTGACTACTAAAATGCCAGAAAAGTATTCTTAAAAGGATAATACTTTATTTTTAAAATTTTTGACAACTTACTTTGATAAATTGGCCTTGAGTGTTTAAATGTGAAGTGAAAAGCACTTCATATTAGCATAGCTTTCACATGGCCTCTTTTATTTATTTTTATGTGAACATGAAAACATGCTATTTAATTGTATTTTGAAATTATGATCTCTAATCTAGTCTTTCTATTCCTGTCTGGCCAAAAAATGTATGCCTGTTTTGTTACCATAAACATAAAACATAATACAAGATGCCACTTTATTGTGTCGAAGAAGTAAGCTACACAAAAAGTATAGTTGGAAAAAGTGGTAATAAGGGCTTAAGTGTCTGGCCATAGGTTCAAATCCTTAATCCCATCACATTGGCAAAGACAAACCTGGTGGCTTTGCTATGTATGTGAGCCTAACAGCTCAGCTGTCTTTGGTCCTTAACAAGGCAAATTCTGTATAAACACCAGGTATGTGAACACTACAAAAACGGGTGTAATCCCCAGAAAGCATCATCTGGATATGTGTGAGCATGACAGTCACTGTCCAGCACCACTTCCATCACTTGTGCTCCAGTGAGAAGTCAAGCATATGTGCCAGCATCAGACTGATTGTGTCAATCAGTACTGCAACTGAGCATGCCAAAACCATAGTGGGTACAGCTCCTGTACTTAAAACAGTAGCAATGAATGGGGAATGGGAAGGTGATATTTTTTCATTCATTCATTCATTCATTAAAAAAGCAAAGATAATGATCAAATATTAGCATGTATGTCTCCAAATAGTGCTTGTTTAAATGGGGGGGGGCACATTTCCTCTTAGTTAAGGGACACGACTGCCTTGCCACAGGGGAATTACTGGCCTTGAAATAAGTTTGTACTCAAGTTCTGTCTGTGTTCTTTCTATAGAGACATACCCTGAAAGAAAATAGATAAGGAGCCAAGTAATTATTGGATACTAATGTATATGGCTTGGCCTGTGCATTCAGTTAGGCTCAAAAAGCCAGCTTAAGAGGAATAAATTGGACAAGCATACTGTGAATATTTACTTTTTACTCTGAGAGAATCCATATTGAAGTCATCATAGCTATTCAAGGCATACAGCATCTCTAAGGCCTGACTTAAAGCTGAAGGAGCAAATAGGCACAGATTAAGTATTTATCTGGTTCAGAGTAGTATGAAGATTATCCACAGTGAGTAAGTGAAAATGAATAACAGCTAACAATTGTTGAGCGCTTATTTCCAGGCCCTGTACTGGTGAGTCAGAGACATTTACGTTTGATCCTTATAACAGAAATCCATTTTGTTGTTTTCATTTTATAGATGAACGAACAGGGGACTCCAAAGAGTAAAATAAGAGTTGCCCAGAGTTGTATCAGTCTGTCAGATTCGAGAATCTTTCTATGGACTTCTTTATATGCTGTTTTAAACAGATCACATCCACTTTGAAAGGGTGTTAGGGATGTATTCAAAGCACCAATTAAGACCCCCTTTTGACTGGCCAGAGACATGAGGCAGAAGAAGTCGTATAATGACAAGGCTTTTTCCTTGAACTCATTCAACCTGAGTTCAATTCTTCCTAGCACCTATACTTCCCAAAGGAGCACCAAAGCACAGAGCCAGGAGTAAGCCTTGAAAACTGCCCAAAGAAACATTGCATCTTTTCCAGACTGATCTAAATGAGTTTCTTTCACTGGCTGTAATATGCAACAGTATGCATAGTAAGCTTTTCTACTCTCCACACATTTATATTATGCTTCTGTTATATACCAAATGTATAACTAAGTATCAGGACAGTAGTCAAGCTTGAAGGTTGGGGCCATAGAGACGCCCAGTGATTATCATATGGGCATATAAAAGTGTAAAACTGTCTAAGCATTACTGGGAAAAAATTAAAGTTGAGGAGATTGTATAACAAAATTGCTAGATTCAAGGGAATGGAAAAATGTGGATTGAAATCATGTGCAATGATTTCTCTGAGAAAGAAGCACTAAAACTAATCGCAGGTGGAGGGAAAGAATCAAAGGGGGTCTTGAAAATACCTTTAGATTCAGTGTCATGAACTGTTTCTAATATGTTCTCCACAAATGTGATATATGGGTTCAGGGCTATATTTAATTTATTTTGATGTGACTTCGGGGCATGGCATTAGAGAAGAGTCTAAATTTATTGCATGTGGGTCATTCAGTTTTCTCAATGCCATTTGTTGAAGATTTTCTTGCTTTTTTTCACATTCTTTCCCCTTTATCAAAGATTGTCTGTCCATATACCTGAGAATATTTCTCCAGACTCTATTTATTCCATTATTTTTAGAGTCTGTCACTGATGTGCCACCAATAAAATAAAATGCAGCATGAAAAATCATCCCTAGGGCCCGGAGAGATAGCACAGCAGCGTTTGCCTTGCAAGCAGCCGATCCAGGACCAAGGGTGGTTGGTTCGAATCCCGGTGTCCCATATGGTCCCCCGTGCCTGCCAGGAGCTATTTCTGAGCAGACAGCCAGGAGTAACCCCTGAGCAATGCCGGGTGTGGCCCAAAAACCGAAAAAAAAAAAAAAAAGTCCCTAAGTGTTCCTTTATTCAAATAGTTGTAGAGAAAATTACAAGAAGGTTTGGAAGTTGTTGGCTTCGTTTTGTTCTGTTTTATATTTTTTTCTTGTGTTTTTGAATACTTTGTTTTTTTACACTTTAAAAATTGGGGCCGGGCGGTGGCGCAAGAGGTAAGGTGCCTGCCTTGCCTGCGCTGGCCTTGGACGGACCGCAGTTCGATCCCCCGGCATCCCATATGGTCCCCCAAGCCAGGAGCAACTTCTGAGCGCATAGCCAGGAGTAACCCCTGAGCGTTACCGGGTGTGGCCCAAAAACCAAAAAAAAAAAAAAATAAAATAAATTTACAGAAAATGCATCACATAGTTTAAAAAGTTTCCATCTAAGTACAAGTAAAGTTATTAAAACAGAAATAAAAAAAAGAAAAATCAAAAGGAAGAGAAGAAAGTTTTAAAAAATCACAAAAGCACAGTAGCAAGCACATTTGTAAAAATCATTGTATCTCCAATGAAATCAAAACAATGGCAGAAGATTTAATAAGTACTTGTTAGCTGTCCATTCTATTACATAGGTGTGTTCCTATAGGGATGACAGCGTTAAACAAAAGAAGTTGCCCAGAAATTGATAGTTCTATTACTGGTACTACAAATTTCAGATGCATGTACTTAGCTGTCAGGACTTCTGGAAGAAGGAAGATATGGAGAAAAAGTTCTCACACTGCTCCAATAAGCTCTAATGATATCAGTCTCAAAACTGGCAGACCTGGAGTTTGGTCAGATTGGTGTCCTTTAAGGGAATTGTAGAGGGTCAGTGATGTGGTAGCATTAGGGAAATGGTGATTATAATGAGAAGCAGTAGGCCAGTAGGCAGGGCTTTAGCAAGGCAGGGGCTTGGCTTTCCCTCTCCTTTTGAGATGGCCATTTTTCTGCTGTGTGGGCCAGTGTACCCACGATCTTTCACAGCTCGGTTTACATCTTGTTTGAGAAAAGATCAAGTCTATAAAGCTGGCCCAGTATGAACGTTTGTTTTTATATATTCAAAATATATTTGTAAATTCAAAATATGTTTGTTTTTTGTATATGGGTTTTGGGCCATACCCAGTGATGTTCAGAAGTTACTTCTGGTTCTGCACTCAGGAATCACTTCTGGCAGTGCTTGGGTGATCATATGTTGTGCTTCAGATTAAACCTGGATTGACTGCTTATTAGGCAAGTGGGTTCTACCTACTGTACTATTGCTATGGCCCATAGAGGAAGATTCAATTCAAATTTTAACTAACTCAATTGTCTTAAGGTCCCCCTTGGCACCCGTCATGTGGTCCTGGAGAAATAAGGTTTATGGAGTTGGCCCTTCCCCTCTCTTGTGTGCAGTGTAGATAGGGGGAGATAATGGTGCTAGGGCAATTTTCTCCCAGGTCAATGCAAAGGGATGATTTACAGGAACAACATAGCCAGCAGAAGAATCAGATTTTTCAAGACATGTTTGTGATATTGCTGAAAGGTTCAATGAAGAGACAACATAATACCTTGGAAAGATGTCCCCCTTTACTAGTCCTGAAATTTGGGGAAATTTACTTAATTCCATCCATGCTTCAGTTTCTTCTCTTGGGACAATAAACATATTTTATTGTATCTCAGAATTTGATGAGGAATGTAGGAGATAATGTGTGAACAAGTAGTGAAGAAATAATCAAGTTTCATATGAATAACAGTACATAAAGTACACCAGTGATAAAGAGTACATAAGAAAATACTACTGCTAAACAATATTTGATTTCATATGTCTTCAGACCATCAATTACAATCCACCCAAATACCAATTAAAAGATGTTTGGCATACACACCTCCTGGAATACAACTGTGCCATTAAAAAGATGGAATTGTGCCTTTGGAGACAAAGTGGATGAGCCTTTAGGTGATTGTACAAAGTGACTAAGTAAGTGAAAGACAGTTGGTTTCACTCATATGTGAAATATTAATGACTAAAGCAAACATGTTGGCAAGTAAACTGACTCCCAGACTTATGGGAAAAGATGGTGGTTACAAGGGGAAACAGGTAATAGGAAAGACAGAAACACTTGGCACAGTAGTTGTGTTGGTGATGGAAAGTGCTGGAATGCTGATGGTGAAGTGATGGGCAGTGAAACTCTAGGCATATTACAAGAAGAAAAACCAGTGATAAGTCAATAAAAATTGAAATAAACAATAACAAGGATATCCAAATTGAGATCAATAAATTTCTTTTCTCTCAATTCATTATTTGTCTCCTTACCTTGGGTAAAGTAAGCATGATCCTGGATGTTGTACCCTCCTTTGACAAAAGAGCAAATGTCACAGCAAACAGGCAAGTTGATGGTCAGTGTGGCTTGAGATTTGATAGAGAGTGTTGAATAACCATCATCACAATTTCACTTCTGGAAGCTACTTCCTCTTGCAAGGTATTGACTGAGCACTAGATATTCATAGAATTATACAAGTACCTCATCATCCAGGACACCTCAGGCTCTCAGAGAAAGCATAACATGTATGGGGTTGAGTCTCTGAATTCAGAGTCATTTTGAGAGAATAGTCCATATTGGAGCCCCTACTAACCCTAGCCTCTCCTTGCATCTCTAGCCTCAAAAGCAGGGAAACTCTAGGGCCTGGAGAATGGGAATTCCAGATGGATTAATGCATCAAGTTAAAGCAGATATTATTCTGAAGATCTGTTGCAAAGTACACCGTAGCTTTTCTTTATAAGAGTGAAAAGAAAGTAACAAGTTAGAAAATGCTGAAAAATAGGGAGTGCAATTTTCTCAGGAGAATGCACTAGAGTTAGAATGTACGCGATTTTTCCCAGTGTGTATTTGGGTAAAATATGGGCAATGAAATTTCAGAACAAATCCTAATGCAGAAATAATCCTAAATATGTCAGATTTATAAGTGAGGTGATTTTTATTTATTTGCTAATGTGGATTCCCTTTGGAACTCAAATGTACATGTTACTTATGACTTTTTGTGGAAAAGACTTACCTCTAAAGTCTCAGCATAATAAAACTTCAGACTGTAGAGTTGTCTGAAGCAACATGGCCATAATTCTCTTTTGTCACAGACTCAGGGTAGTTTGAATCTACTAGCTTGTTACCCATTTGCCAATTCACAGTTAATAATTAAACTGACAGTCAGAATAAATTATTTTCTATAGATTCAGACCTCCTTTCTGCTATACTTCATTTTATTTGGATAATCTGAACAAGTACCAAGAAAGGTTTAGGTATCAGAAAGCCTTCATTAAGAGTGCTACCACTTTTAGTTTCATATTCAGTCCTTTATTTTTTAAATTTTTCTTTCAAAGAATCCAACTTGCAAATTTGACCATCTTGAACCTGGCACTGAGGAACTGCAGATCAATGAATTAATCAGCACTCTGTTTCTCATCATCATGCACCTCTCAATCTCTCAGTTTAGACAGATAGGAACCAGGAGACAGGAAAACCACATGGCAGTGCCCTCCCCACAAAGATCTGGACATGATGCAATAGACAGAGTAGAATAATTTGCATTGGAAATTTGCACAGGACAGGTGAACTTTGAAGACCTAGAAAGAAAATTTGTGGATCTTCACATTAGAAATAACAAGAATATGGGGATTTAATAAAATATTTATGCTAAGTTCCAGCAAACATGGGGTCCCATGTCTGCCATCTTTAGTGATAACAAGAACTTATATCCAAGAAGCTTTGCCCATGGATCATACATAGATTAGACTGCAGAAGGCTTGGGTCATACAAGCATGTTGGAGGTATAATGGTTGACTAATAGTGGACATGAAGGGCTAAATAAATAATATAGGGGCTATTAAATGGCGCAATTGCTTGAAAGATTCCTACAACACATGAAGAGGTGACCATGGCTAAAGAATATTCCAGGTGGGAAAATCATGAAAACTGACAGTTTGAGAATTAGCACAATCTCACACAGTCAATAGGGAAGTAAGAGTTGAACAAGTAGAAGACCATTTTCTAGCAGTAAAATTAGGTGCACTTTATCCCAGGCTTCAGTCTAGGTGCAACATAACGACCAGAAAAACAACTACAGAAGATGGATTATACGACAACTGAAGAAACATAACTGCTAAAACCACAAAGAAAGACTTCATAAACTCCATTCCCTGAGCTGCACAGCCACAAAGATCTCTACAAACAGAGGTCTGATTTTTACCATCCAAGACAAAGCAGAAGTCTTCCGTACACCACGAAGCAGCAAGAGGAGGTAGAGTAAATGATCATGCAAGGAATCTAGAGTTAATCCCATGACAGTATACTTCAGGGGTTGAGAAACCCTGTGTCTCCTAGGTCAAGGGAATTCCTCTACAATAACACCAATAGTTACTGTGCCTATGCAGGGGGATAAAGAAAAGGAGGGGAAAAAAGCACAAAACAATCATTTTTCCACATGTTTATTGATTGATCGAATTTTTTGACGTCTTTATTTTGGTAGGAGATTATGGTTGATGTCTCCAATATTTATTTTATTTTGTCTTGTCTTTCTCTTTCTTTTTGCACTCGAGCATGATTTGATTTCAGAACCGAGACTATTGTGTGGTGCCTATCTTTATTGCTGTTGTGCTCACCGGTTATTTAATTTGATAATTTTTTTCTGTATTGTTGTGGTATTTCAATTACATTTTTCACATCCATTCTCAAATGAGGTGTTGGAAGCCTCTAGAGAGACTCAGCCCATTTTCAGCGTATTTGACTTTTGACTTCTTTTTCTTTCCTCTTATTTTGTACCCATTCTATTGCTTTTCTTGCCTTCAAACAAAACCACTATACCTTAATTTTTTAGCTCTGCCTCTTAAATAGAAGGGGAAACGAGGGTTCCAGGACCAAACAGATATGAGATCACTAATAGTGAGCCAGACAAAGAGGGGTCCACCTACTCTAGCAGCCAGGTGGGGGGGGGTAATGGTGGGGTATATGGGTTGTAGAAAGGGAACTGGAATGGGGGAAGGACATAGTTGGTGATGAGTATTCCTGACTCAATGTTAATATGTATCTAAAAATACTACTGTGAGAAGATATGTAAGCCATTATGGAAAAAAAATATGTTTTTAATCAGAAAAAATTAAAGCAACTTGAATGGAACCACAAATAAAAGCAAAGTTATTATTTAAAATATATACAGGGGCCAGAGAGATAGCACAGCATTAGGGTGTTTGTTGCACGCAGCCAATTCAGAACAGACAGTGGTTCGAATCCTGACATCCATATGGCTCGTGCCTTCGACTTCTGAGCACAGAGCTAGGAGTAATCCCTGAGTGCTCCCAGGTGTGACCCGAGAGACCAAAAGGTAGGAAGGAAGACGGAAGGGAGGGAGGGAGGGGAGGGAGGGAGGTGGGAGGGAGGGAGGAGGGAGGAGGGAGGGAGGGAGGGAAGGAGGAAGGAAGGAAGGAAGGAAGGAAAGAAGGAAGGAAGAAGGAAGGAAGGAAGGAAGGAAGGAAGGAAGGAAGGAAGGAAGGAAGGAAGGAAGGAAGGAAGGAAGGAAGGAAGGAAAGAAGAAAGGAAGGAAGAAAGGAAGGAAGGAAGAAAGGAAGGAAGAAGAAAGGAAGGAAGGAAGAAGGAAGGAAGAAAGAAAGAAGGAAAAGAAAGAAAAAGGAAGGAAAAGGAAGGAAGGAAAGGAAGGAAAAGGAAGGAAGGAGGAAGGAAGGAAGGAAGAAGGAAGGAGGAAGGAACAAGGTAGGAAGGAAGATGGAAGGAAGCAGAGAGGGAGAGAGAGAGAGAGAGAGAGAAAGAAAGAAAGAAAGAAAGAAAGAAAGAAAGAAAGAAAGAAAGAAAGAAAGAAAGAAAGAAAGAAAGAAAGAAAGAAAGACAAAGAAGAAAGAAAGAAAGAAAGAAAGAAAGAAAGAAGAAAAGAAAGAAAAAGAAAGAAAAGAAAGAAAGAAGAAAGAAGAGAAAAAGAAAGAAAGAGAAAGAAGAGAGAAGAAAGGAAAAAAGAGAAGAAAAGAAAATAAAGAGAAAATGATTTTTTAAGAAAATAAGTACAATAGCAAGCTCAGTTGTGAAAATTATTGCATATCCAATGAAGTTGTTAATATAATAAAGAAGGTTTAGTAAGTTCTTGTTGTTAGCTGTCCATTCTGTTATATTAGTGAGCTTCTTTTGGGATTACAGTATAAAACAAATTAAGTTTCCAGAAATTCAAAGCACTATTACTGATACTAGACTTTTAGAGGTGTGTTCTCAGTTACAAGCTCTCCTAGAAGAAGGAAACTACGAGAAGAGGGTATGGTGAATGCATTCACTCCAAAAAGCCCTGGTGATATCAGCTGAAATACTGGTCTACCTGAAGTTTGGTGAAATTGGTGTCACAGAGGGAATTGTAGAGTGGTACAGAGTCAGGGCCATTGGGGTACTGGTAATTCTGGGTAGTGAATGCAGCAGGCATGGCTTTGACAAGGTGAGGGTTTGGCACTTCCTCTCTGCCTGAGATTATAGCTTTACACTGCTATGTGGCCAGTGTACCCATGACTTTTCATGACTTGATTTATATTTCGTTTTTAATATATATAAAATCTTTATTTAAGCACCATGATTACAAGCATGATAGTAGTTGGTTTTCAGTAGTAAACAGAACACCCCCTTCACCAGTGCAGCATTCTTACCACCTCCTTCCCAACACTTGCCTGTATTTGAGACAGGCATTCTACTTCTCTCACTAATTAAGATTGCCGTGATAGTTGTTAATGTAGTTATTTACCTAAATGCACCATTGTTCTGTGTGGTGAGCTTCATATTGTGAGCCGGTCCTTTTATATTTCTTTAATAAAAAGCCTACTTTCGAGTTCTTTAGCTCCCTCAGCCACACACATGATGTCACTAGGAGGCTCATGGGATACAGTGTGTGAATGGTCATGTCTTGGGCAAATCACATAATTGCCAAATTACTCTTGATATTAACTGTGCTAAAATCAGGCTCTCCACATACATTTGGATTAGTATTTCCTTTGGAAGCAGGAATAACCATTTCATCTCCTCTTCTCTGTTTATTTGCAGTCCCTCCACAGATCATGAATATCTCCTCAGACGTCACTGTGAATGAGGGGAGCAGTGTGACCCTGTTGTGTCTCGCTATCGGCAGACCCGAGCCAACAGTTACCTGGAGACACCTGTCAGTCAAGGGTAAGATGCAATATTGGATAGAATGTCCTGGTGAGGTGACCCAAATCTGAGTTCTGATCTAACACAGAATTCCTAGCTTCTAAAATTTTCATCATACAGAAATACAGAGACACAGAAACAAACGGTAATGAAAGCATCTCATTGTCTGCCAAAGAAGGGTTTGTGGAAAATAACTATGTTTTTCCTATTATGATAATTTCCTAGTGTTAAAAACTGGTTTTTATGAAAACTTTCCCATTGTGAAAATCTTTTGTTTTTCCTATTATGGAAGCAAGAAGTTCCAGCAAAACCATATCTAAGATAAAGTACTAATTTTTCAAAGTAGGTATGCTACCAATACCCTATATTTCCTTGAAGTAAAGAGTGAAGTACTAAAATGGTCATTGAAAATTTCCCTGTAATTGTTCAGTCTAAAGGAAATATTTCCATAGTCTCAATCATCTATGAGATTTAAGAAAAATAAAAGACAGAGATGAGATTTGAAAGGACCTGCCCATGATATGAAGCTTACCAGAAAGATTGCTGAGTTCAGTTAGAGAAATAACTACACCAGCAACTATTATGACAATGGTAATGCGTGAAATAGAATGCCTGTCTCAAATACAGGAAGGGGTGCAGGAGGAGGAGATGGGGCATTGGTATTGGGAAGGTTTCACTAGTGAAGGGGGGTTATACATTGTATGACTGAAACCCAACTAGAACATGTTTTAACCATGGTGCTTAAATAAAGATATTAAATTTAAAAAAATGTAAGCATTTCCTTGCTCAATGGTTGGCCCCAGGTCATACTTGTTTGAACTGTGTATATATCATATCCACTTGGGCTGAAATAAGGATGATAGAAACAAGAAATATCATCTGGGCATGACTGTGTTGAACCCTAAATGTTTGTATTAAAATAATCATTATGATCTTCTTCAATTCATGGAAAGGGACACCATCGGACTAAAATATCTTTAAATTAAAACTTAAATCCAACTTAAATGTGAAGATTTAAGCACCAATCCAGTGTGTTGTCTCTTCTGTTTGAATGCTAAACCCAACATACTGCATCAGTAAAGACCTAATCCTAATTGGATTAGCTTGCTAAAGATTTTCAGGTTATGTCCCATTGATTTCAAGGTATCATTTAGTGATGTTTGTGATTAAGTTAAAATTACAAAGCAGGTTTGTCAAATGTAAACTTTTAAAATTAAATAATACAAATGCCACAGCCTGGCAGAAAGCATTGTGAGTGTGTATATTTGTGTGTGTACTTACATATTTAAAACAAACAGAATCTTAGGGATGGATGAAGAATTCTTGCTTATATTGACCGTCTTTAAGTGAACAATAATTTGCAGCTAGAGTGATAGTACAGCAAGTAGGGCTTTTGCCTTGCATGCGGTCAACCAGATTCAATACCTGGCATCCCCTATGGTATGCATGTATCATTAGGAGATATCTGTATACTTGTACGTGTGAAGCCAGAAGTAAACCCTGAGTAAACCCTGGTGAGGTCGACAAAAAGAAAGAATAAGGAAGGAAGGAAGGAAGGAAGGAAGGAAGGAAGGAAGGAAGGAAGGAAGGAGGAAGGAAGGAAGGAAGGAAGGAAGGAAGGAAGGAGGAGGGAGGGAGGGAGGGAGGGAGGGAGGGAGGGAGGAGGGAGGGAGGGAGGGAGAGAGAGAGAGAAAGAAAGAGGAGAGAAGAAAGAAAGAAAGAAAGAAAGAAAGAAAGAAAGAAAGAAAGAAAGAGAAAAAGAAAGAAAGAAAGAAAGAAAGAAAGAAAGAAAGAAAGAAAGAAAGAAAAAAGAAAGAAAGAAAAAAAAAAAAGAAAAAAAAAAGAAAGAAAGAAAGAAAGAAAGAAAGAAAACTTTCAACAAAGGAAGGTAAAGATAAAATATAAGCACACGAAAATGTGCTCAACATTTTGACGTTAAAACAAATTTCAGGGGTCGGAGCAGCAAGGCAGCAGTAGGGCGCTTGCCTTGCATGTGGCTGACCTAGGACAGACATGGTTCGATCCCCCGGTTTCCCATATGGTCTCCCAAGCCAGGATCAATTTCTGAATGAGTAGGTAGGAGTAACCCCTGAGCATCACTGGGTGTGACCCAAAAACAAAAACAAAACAAAAACCTAGTATTTCATCATAATAAGATACTTCATAAGATCAAGAATCAAAAATATTTAAAAACTTGTGTTGGGGACCAGAGTTGTGGTGCAAGTGGTAGGGCATTTGCCTTGCATATGGCTGACCTAGGATGGACTGCAGTTCAATCCCTGGCATCCCATATGGTTCCCCCAAGCCAGGAGTAATTTTTGAGCGCATACCCAGGAGTAACCTGAGCGTCATCAGGTATGGCCCCAAAAGAAAAAAAAACAATCTTGTGTTGCCCAAGGTATGGAGCAACAGAAAATTTAAACATCACATCTGGGCTGTCCAATATACAATTACTGTGAAAATCCGTTTTATAATCTAATACAAAGTAAACCATGCTTCAGATATGATCCAGCAATTACACATCTAGTCATTTTCCAATGCTGAATGAAAGTATATATTCACAAATACATTGTACAGATATTTTTAGTGTTTTCATTTATAATAGTCTCAAACTACCAAAGAAAAAGTCATAAGAAAAATAAATCTGCCCATCAAATGGAAACCATTGACACATGATCTAAATGGATAAATCATGCAAACAGTAGCCGAGAAAAAATTATTGAGTCATAAAATTACACATACTCTGTAGTTTTATGTGCATAGAATTCTAGGGCAGGCAAGATGCCTCTGTAGTGGTTGAAACTAAGTCTTCTGACACCTGCAGGAGAAATTTTTTGAGAGAATTTACTGCAGAGAATTTGGTGGGAGGAAATGATTAAAATGGTTTATATCTGACAGTAGAATGAGAGACACTGTTATATTTGTATTGGTCAAAATTAACCAAATTGTATTCTCCGAATGTATGCAATTTATTGTACATAAACTAAATATCAACTTCATAATAAACTTTGAAAAAGAGTTCATGGAAGAAAAGATCATCTCAAATCTTCCCTAGAGTTTGGAGCATTAGTTGCTGGAGCAACAGTTATTAAATGGGATTCTGGATTTGTTACTCAAAGCATCCTTGAAACCCATGAGCTCATTTTCTCAATATAAATTTAGAATACACTGTTCATCCCTGTCTTGTTATTGTAAAATATAATGATAATAAATTCACGGAGTAGTCCTTATATAAAGACCTCAGATGGTGAACTTTCAAATGTCAGTATTATAAATTAATGTTAACAAGAATATTAAAATAGGCATGATGAGCATTGTTCATTCAGCTTTCATATAAATGAAGCAATAGTGTGTGTTCCCAAAAAATAAGCCTATGTGAATTTAGCTTAAAATCAAAGAATTTTGTAGCTGGATAGTTAGTCCAGGACTTAAAGCAATTACCTTGCAAGATGCTAACTCAGGTTTTATCTTCAGTACCCCAAAATATCCCTTGAGCATGCCAGAAGCAATACCTGAGTACAGAGCTAGGAATATTTCCCCCAAATCACCAGGAATACCACCAAACAACATTTAAAAAGTCAGTAAAACAATTTAAATTTACATTATATACATATACCTATATATCTCTGTACCCAACCAATTTGTATGCATTTGGTAAAAGCCAGATACCTTTATAAACACTTAGAATCACAGAATTCTTTTGTTTGATCCTAAGTACATGCTTCTCTATGCCTAGAAGTATTTTAAAAGACATTTGACTTTAGATAAGTGTTTTTAAACAATTCTTTATAACTGCACACTAGTTTCCTTCTTAAAATAAGGAGATCCATTTATATTCCCTCTCATATATAAAATAATTTTTACCACCCATCCTCAGAAAGGGACAGAAAATCTTAATCTTGATTTATTCCTGTTCTCTTTGAATATTTCAGAGCCTATATTCTGCTTCCAAGTTTTGTTTTATGTTTTCCAGCCCTGCTTCTACTTTGCTTTCCTATATCCCATAGTTTTTCTCCCAGCATCTATCAGTAAAGTTTAAAGCAGTCAAACTCAACACTTTGTTTCTTTTTAAAAAAATTGTTGAGCAGGCTGGAGTGATAGTACAGTGGTTAAGACATATGCCTTGAATGTGGCCAATCTGTGTTTTGATCTCTGGCATCTCAAATGGGCCCCTAAGCACTGGCAGGAGTGACTCCTGAATATAGAGTTGGAGTCCCTTGAGCACCACTAGGTGTGAGCCCCCTAAAAAATTATTGATATCTGTTGTTTCAATACTATTAATAATTGTTTCTCATGCTAATAATTCCACAACCATTGCAGTATTCCTACATCTATCAAGGATCCCAACAAAATTTTTGGATTTGTTTCCCATGCTGTTACTTTTGGTCACTTCTTGCTTTTTTGTTGTATATCTTTAAGTCAATTACAAATTAAATTTCAAACAGCACTTTTAGGACAATTTACCAGGTAGCTTGGCAGGAAAAATGAGAAATAAAAAATGTCATAGTATTTCCTTTGATATTCTAATAGGATTACATTGGAGAACTTAAATCACTGGACAGTTATGTCCCCCAAATGCCAATGAAATGCTTTAAATCTCTCATTTAAATGTGAAGGTTTATATGGCAAGAGTAAATAAACAAAATTTTATTTGGAAGCACTTTTAAGAGAAAATTATGAAATCATGGTTCCTATTATTTAAAATGATAGGACAAGTATATGCCACTAACCCCACAATTATAAAAAGATGTAAAGGTAAATTAATCAGTAAATTTATCATCACACTAGGGAAGAAGAATAATATTTTTTGGATCAAAAACTAAGAGAGAGGGAGGATTGTACTCTGAGTAACTCCTGAGCTCAGCTGGGAGTAGCCCCAAAGATCTCTGGGTATGGTACCAAAGCAAGAAATGAAGGAATTATGCAATATTAAAAGATATTATATACAGATCTAATTATGAAAATAAAAAATATAATACAGAAGTAGATTTATACCCAAGATGTACAGAGTAAAAATGTAAGAGCTTTAATTCATGTTGCACTTAAAAATGTGCACCTAGAAAATTGACAGGGGCAGAGGGGAGGTTGAGAATGGGAGTATTGGCTATATTTGCCAATTTTCATAGTATAAATACACCCACTGTTAGCACACTCATGGGGACCTCATTGAAATAACCTTTTTAAAGGTTTATTTTTATTTTTATTTATTTTTTTTTTTGGTTTTTCGGGCCACACCCGTTAGATGCTCAGGGGTTACTCCTGGCTATGAGCTCAGAAATTGCCCCTGGCTTGGGGGGACCATATGGGACGCCGGGGATCGAACCGTGGTCCTTTCCTTGGCTAGTGCTTGCAAGGCAGACACCTTACCTCTAGCGCCACCTCGCCGGCCCCAGGTTTATTTTTTTTTAATGAGCCAAATGTTCACCCTTCCTCATCCCTCCCTTTATTTTTTACTCCCTTTGCAATGTCAACAAATGTACCAATAGTCCCAGAAACTAGGGACTTTAATAGGACATAGATGTTACTTCTGAGGAAAGATTGGCAGTTCAATAGAGTCATGATTATTAATTCTTGTGAACTCAGAACAAGGAAGTGTGAAACCTGCATGGGGGCAGGGTTATATAGTTCATGTACCTACCCTGAGCTTTTTGATCATGTATTGCATCTTTGACATTGGGTCTAAAATATATATATATATATATATATATATATATAATTTATTAAATATTACAATTATCTATAGATTTACAATTAAAAGCAAGGAGATGGCTTAAAAGTGAGCATAGGTTCATGTATATTTGCAAGAAGATTTGATTCTTGCTTACAGCCTCACCCCTAGAAGACTATTAAACCACCTACAACTTAAGAGATGTAAGGAGACACTCCCATGCTAGAGCCTCAAGTCTGTTTTTCCTGTAAAGAGTGGGCAGGACCCCAAAGCAGCAGGCAAAGAGGGTTGGAAAATAGTGTGTATATTTGGATAATCCTGCAAAGCCAAGCAGTAGTTTTCTCCTTTTCCTGTAGGGCTGTATAAAGAGCCCCTGAGTTCACTGAGACTTTCTGGAAGCTGGCGTGTATTGTGCAGATGTGGTTGTGTCAAAGCACCCAGAGTCCGGGGCCGGGCACGGTGGCGCTAGAGGTAAGGTGTCTGCCTTGCCAGCGCTAGCCTAGGACAGATCTCGGTTCGATTCCCAGCGTCCCATATGGTTCCCCAAGCCAGGAGCGACTTCTGAGCTCGTAGCCAGGAGTAACACCTGAGCGTTACCGGGTGTGGGCCAAAAACCAAAAAAAAAAAAAAAAAAAAAAAAAAGCACCCAGAGTCCACAGACTTCTATTTTCTAGGGAGCTGCATCCATGAGCCCTGGAACTACAGATATCCTGTATAATGCCTTAGGGAGGCCTGGCCCCATTTCTAATGGCATGTTTGGAGAGGCCAGATGTTTGGGGGGGATAATAAAGTCTTCATTTATCGTTCCTTCTCCATGAAGATTTTAAGATGACAGCTATTTACCTGTGAGTGAGTTGCTCTACAGTCTCCTCATATACAATAATACCTCAGGGAATGTGCAAATGAGTTATTTCACAGAAGTGAATTTTCCAGGTAACAGAAGCTGGCTCCTTTATGCACTGACTTGACTCATTTTTAATGGGAATATTTTTTAACTGTAATGCATTCTCCTTGGTGTCCTGAAGAAGAGTGAATGCTGCTTAGTCTTATCTTTCTACATCAACATCACGTATATCAATTATTTATATCCGCACATTTGGGGACAGGGATTACTGAGGTTTGGGTCCAGAAATGCTGTTGAAATATGACGTTAATCAGGTGACTAATTCTCCTCCAAAACCAGTGCATCTTCTTTATTCCTAGCCACCATCTTTAGATGGCCTGTTTTTGAATTGGTCACTAGTATTGATCCCCACAACCAAGAGGTGTAGGGCTAAATAAAAACCTCATGGTAGTGGGTGGAAAGAGCACAGTCTGAGAAAGAGCAGGAGCATTCTGGAAAATTAGAAGCAATTTTCTCACAGAAAATGAGGCATGATTGTGTGTTCTAAAGAGATCTGGGTGCTGGTGACTGAGTTTCATGCCTATGATGAACTTAAATCTGTATAACCATCCTGCAGAGTTGTGGCTTGACTATGAGGTTCTCTATTCAGTTCTCTATTCTATACATTCAACTGAATGTAAATTGAACAAAGTTGCAGACCTCAGGTCTGATTTTACTCTGGTGCTTAGGTTTTCATGCTGGTGAATTCTAAGCCTTAAATTTCCTATTCCTTGTTATTTTAAGTAAAAAAAAAAACACTACCCTGTATGCACACATGAAGTTTCCATTTTCTTAAACTGGTTATGTTAACTAATAGAAGAAGTTTCTGGTTTATAGAGTCCTGAGGTGGCCATTTGGCCTGAGCAGTTTACAATCTGAGTCAGTTCAAACAAATCACTTCATCTCCCATATTTTCCATCTCCAAAACTACAAGATGGGATTCTTTCTGCCAACATCATCAAGCTATTTTAAGGATCAAAAGAAAAAATTAATATAATGCACTGCGGCATATAATTTACCTGCTCCAATTTCAAGCCACAAGAGCCTCTTAGTACTACAGAAATAACTCAAAGCACAAAAATCAGGAATGATAGACACCAAGCTACTACCACTTAAATTAGTTGCTAGTTAAAAAAAGAAGAAAGGGAAATGAGGAGATAGCACAGATGCTAAGGCACTTGTCTTGGATGCAGTTAAGCCTGGTCAATTTCCCAGCATGATATAGCAGAAAGTACTGAATCTTTATTTGATTTGTTTTGTTTTTGTTTTGGGACCACACTTAGGGATTACTCCTGCCTCTGCACTCAGGAATTATTCTTGATGGTTCTAAATGTAATGATGGTGACTGAACCATAGTTGGACATGTAGTAAGGCAAGTACCCAATTGACTGTACTATCTCTGCACAACCAGTACTGAATCTTTAGACCCTTGTATTGAAACACTAAACACTGCTTTGGAGACTTGATCTCCAAAAAGTAAGGTAGTAAGAAGAGGATAGTAAGAAGGTAAGGGAGGGAGGGAGGGAGGGAGGGAGGGAGGAGGAAAGGAGGGAGGGAGGGAGGGAAGAAGGAAGGAAGGAAGGGAGGATGGAAGGAAGGAAGGAAGGAAGGAAGGGAAGGAGGGAGGAAGGAAAGGAGGGAAGAAGGGAGGGAAGGAGGAAGGAAAGGAGGGAGGGAGTGAAGGAAGGGAAGAAGAAGAAAAGGAGGGAGGAAGGGAGGGAGGAAGGGAAGGAGGGAAGGAAGGGGGAAGTAAAGGACGGAAGAAGAGAGGGAGGGAGAAAGGGAGGAAGGACAAAGAGAGGGAGGGAGGAAGGGAAGGAGGAAGGGAGGGAAGGAAGGGAGAATGTAAAGGAGGGAGGAAGGGAGGGAAGGACAAAGAGTGATGGAGGAAGGGAGGGAGGGAAGGAAGCGAGAAAGTAAAGAAGGGAGGAAGGGAGGGAAGGACAAAGAGAGAGAGGGAGGAAAGTAGGGAGGGAGGGAAGGAGGGAGGGAGGGAATGAATGGAGGGAGGGAAGGAAAGGAGGGAGGAAAGGAAGGGAGAGAGGGAAGGAAGGGAGGGAGGGAAGGAAGAGAGGGAGGGAAGGAAGAGAGAGAAGGAGGGAAAAAAGAAGAAAAGAAAAAAAGACTACTACTAGTAGATACTGCTAGTCACAGTGCTGAACATGCAGAAAGGCCCTCATGGATTTTTCTCTAAATTACATTGTGCCACGTTTTTATTTAAATTTCTTCTCAGAATCCTTGTAGCTTACAGTTAGTCTAGGAACTGGTTGTGACAGTTTTATGATGAGTGCTTACTCTATGCCAAGTTCTGTTTTACACTTTATGTGTTTTAACTCATTTACTGCCCCAGGAACCCTGGGATAAAAGTGCTCCCAAGAATTATGATGATACCATGATCTTTGTTTCTTGCTCCCTGATGGTCTTAGCTTCTTTTTTGGTGATTCAGTGTCTCTTTAGTCTATTTTAAATTTTGAAAAGATTGCATAGGGTTATTTGTAGCAGCTAAGCTTGGAAACAGCCCAAATATCTTTTAATGGCTGAATGGTTAAACAAACTGTATGCTATCAAAAGCTATTGATCAAAAAAAGGAAATGAGTTATCGATGCCCTCCATGACTTGAGGGGGGGGGCTGTGAATATAGAGCATAAAAAGATTTGATCCCAGTTGGTTGTATGCTCTGTGATTCTGCTCTTACAACAGTCTCAGTTATTTTGAAAGGAAAAAAAAAATCTTAATATATTCAACAGCTCAGTGTTTCCCCAAGGTGTGGGCAGAGAAGGTTAGGTGAGTAGCCCAAGGGGGTTGTTTTGTAAAATATCGGACAGATGTTTTTATCTGCATGGTACTCATGGTTTTCTATCTCTGAAGTTGTTATATAAAAGACATAAAAAGGAAGTTCACATGAAAAAGGTACAATCTCAATAGGTGTGGCCAGTACTGGCTTCCATTATGTGTGTGTGTGTTTGTGTGTGTGTGTGTGTGTGTGTGTGTGTGTGTGTGTGTGTGTGTATTTACCTGGGGGAGCAGAAATGAACACAAGGAAACTCTCCCTCTCTGCCTTTTTGTTTTGTTTTGCCACTTTTAATAACTTAGTTATTTTAAGATAAAACATTTTAAAAAAAGGAATGCAAAGCAAAATAAAACTGTTGTTTTCTATTTGACATGGGTGCCAGAGCATGAATCATTGATTGAACATTATCACATGCATCTTTTTAAGTACATACCTAGCAACTCTCTAAAATAGGTCAAACTTGGACTTGTCTGCCTGTTTCTCTGTTTCAGAAAGAGACTTGACAATGGTCCATGACACATAGCTAAGACAAGTGGTATTGAAAAGAACCCTAATTCTGAATCTTCACCTCTGGAGCCCTTTGGACTGTGTGAGCACAGCTTTTGAATTGAAAAAGGCACAATTGAAAATGACCTTGTGCATCCACACCTGCCTGTTAATTGGAGCACCCAAGGGTGCTTGATCTTTCTTTTCACTGACTTTCCTCCTACTGCCTGATGGGTGGGCCTTGGCCAGCTACCACCTGTATTGTTCTAAAGGAAGCTCAGCCTCCCAGTGAAAGCCACATTCATGCCATTATCTCTTGCGGGTCCCTGATGTTCCTTGGCTTCAATTAAAGTAAACCTGCTGAGACCTACAACCTCATTTCTCCTCAAAACTGTCCCAGGTACAAGTTCCAGCCACTAATAGGAGCTGCCAATTGTTGACCTGCCGCATCCTCCAGTTCTGTTGCTGCCTTTTTGACTCTCTCTGTGCTTGTCCAAGCTCCTTGTTTCTAATCTGAAGCTGTGTTTAGAGTCTTAATTAATCCCTAGAGTGAGAGGAAGAGGTGTTGGAGATGAGAAATCAAGGTTATACATATCTTGCTCAATGGAACAGTTATGGGCAAACAAGCTGTTCCTCTCACATTTTTGCAGAGCAAATTTATGTTCACTAACTTTGGTTCTTGTTGCAAATGAGAAGTGTACGAAGGTCTAGCAATGTGCAATCACCATATGGGGGCCCATATGTTCCCCCCCTTTGCTTTGCGTACGTTTTTGCTTTGGCATGCACATATGCCTGTATTTTTGCAACTTAACAATATTAAAATTAATCCCATTTATGCTCGTTTCGGTTTGTTGATTAAGTTATAAATTCTTAAGAAGCTCTTCTCTTCCCTGAGAGGTTAAAGATCTTTTGTGGGAGAAATGGGAGAACCAAGAGGTCTTCTCATAGACAGATTGGGGCAGCCAACTTTGCTGCATCACTCTCAATCCTGATCCTGACTCCTAGCTTGGGAAAACCAGCAGTCTGCTATGATAATACTGTGACAAGTCTGCCTTTACTCTCCTTGGAGGGGGAAACCTTCACCAGAACATAGATTCCCTCGTTTTTCTTCCTATAGGCACTAATAGAATATCTCACCTATTGAATCATCATGGTGGTTTCATGAGACCAGACTAAAACACTCCCACTCTTACTCTCACCATATCTCATATGGAGCAGTTGCAAAGTATGCTTGCATTAGAATAAATGACACTTAGCTTCTTCGCTGGATTTAAAATTATTTTATTGTATTTTATTTGGGGTTAGAGACCACACCCAGCAGTGTTTAGGGCTTATTCCTGGCTCTGCACTCATGGATCACTTATAGAAAATATGAAGGAATACTTGCAGTGTTGGTGATTGACCTCAGGTCAGCTACATGCCAGGCAAATACCTTATTAGCTCTACTATATTTCTCTATTCCCTTTGTTGGATATTTTTAAGATAATATAACCAAGAATGACTATTAATATATAAAATAACAAATACAAAGTCCTCCTTTAGGCAAATGGAAATTAGGATGGGAAATACCACCCAGAGTCTGTTACAAATTGCTATATAAAATTATTCTTTTTCATTCATTTATTCATCTGATTCATGAAGGATAATTGCTTGACCCTATAAAATAATGGTATTATAAAACAGACATGATTTTCCCCCACTCCGATCTTAGATCCTTGTGAACAAGAGACCTGAACAGGCTAATCAGACTTCATGAATTCTGTGTGAGAAGTATAAAAAGGATAAGAGGAGTCAGTTTAAGTGCGAATAGTGATGTTCAGGCCAACATCTAAAGACAAAGAGAAGTTAATCATGGAAAGGGCTATTGTGTGGGCAATTTTTGGCACTGGCTTAGATCAAGATATTTAGACTAAGGAACAGCATGTCCAAACACACTGAGTTAAGAGTAAAAGTGGCTCTTCAAGAAATACAACAGGGGCTGGAGTGATAGCGCAGCAATAGGGCATTTGCCTTGCACGCAGCTGACCCAGGACAGACATAAGTTCGCTCCCTGGTGTCCCAGATGCCCCCCCCCAAACCAGGAACAATTTCTGAGCACATAGCCAGGAGTAACCCCTGAGCATCAAATGTGTGTGGCCCAAAACCAAAAACAAACAAACAAAATAAGAAATAAAATAATTTGATTTTCTATGAGTAGAAAGAAGCAGACAATGTGTTAGCCAGAATACAGACCACACAGAGCCCTTCAGAGAATTTGCTTTTAACGTGAAGGACCCTGGAAGGTACAAGGAAAGCTGCAAGCAAGAGAGCCTTTGAAATAAGATGTTCATGTGTCTGAATGTGTAACGAAAATTTTGTTCATTCTCTATATTCACCTGGCAGCTCATTAAGCCTTTGTCCTGATTTTCTTACCTAGAAACCAGAGGGAGTTAGGAATAATCTGCTCTCCACATTGAGGAAGGGAAAATGGACTTGGATAGTATTGCTTCCAGATCCCTTTTAGATTATGCCCTAAGAAAGGATATTCACATGTATCATAGCTAGGGAAAGTCCAACAAACTCAAAAAGTAAAATTAGAATTGGAAAGGCATCTAGAGCTACCTGCCGCGTATTGTAAAGCCTTCTCTATGCAACTGCCATGTCAAATTATACCATTGAAATCAGTCGGACACTGATAAAACGGAGACTGGCTTTACAAGTGCTGTAGATCTAATTGGCCTCAGCAGTGGGTCCGTCGTGATTCTTGCTGAACGGAGATAGTCGGCTTCAATAAGAAATAATCAGCAGGCTGATTCTGTGATAACACATTGAAATCATCTCTAGAAATAATGCACTTTAATTTAGATGTAAGCTCCTTTATCTGGCCAGATGTTGACAGAACCACGGAGAACTTTAACTTTATGTCTCCAACTCCCCACTCCACTTCCTGGGTGTTCACCCTTGCCTGTAGACTTCAGAGGCCTCCAGAGCCACATTCACAGATCCATCAGCCTTGGAGTTCTTCTTATTTAGCTTTTTACTTCTCCTGAAAACCTCTGCATCTCTAGAACAAAAGTTCCCACAAATCATCTTTTTTTTTTTTTTTTTTGCTCAAGCTATTTTCAAATAGGTTCTTGAGCACCAAGACTTTCTTCTGATGAGAGAACCAGGTGATTGTGAAGACTATGAGGAATCAACATGCTAAAACCAGCAGAACGCAGAACAGCTTAGGGGAAAAGGGGTGTGTGTGTGTGTGTGTGTGTGTGTGTGTGTGTGTGTGTGTGCCGTAGCATCCCCCACACCTGACATGGGCAGAGGTCTATAGGGGAAAAAAGCAGAAAAGAGTGATCTGAGGTATGAATGAACCTTCAAGGCTTTGTCTCTATGGTGGGTTCTAGAAAACCCAGGCAAAGTGGACTAAACAACTCTGAGTGGAATTTCATAGCTAACTCAATGAGAAGCCAGTGATATTCCCAAAGGGTTAGAGAGGGAGGCTATGCTTACGGGAGTCAAATGTTTAGGGTCAAATTTTTTTTCCTTTTAGTTAAAAACAGCAAAATCTGGGTCAGAGTGGGAATGAATAAGACACAGGAATCATTTAAGAGTGATTCCATTTGGCAGAGCCAGGAGTAAGCCCTGAGCATTGTTGGGTGTGACCCCAAAACAAACAACAGAAAAAAAATTAAAAACCCAAACCAATAAAATCATCTAGAATGAAACTGATCTAGACAGCTGGGTGCTATGTCTAAGGTAGGAAAGAGAATCACCTACAAGCATCTAAGATTATGACTCATTTGCACCATCATGGTGCATAGTGAATGTGTTTACTGTGCACCAGACTGAGCACAGTGAGTTTCCTGAGCTTCTGGCTCAGGAAGTGGCATCTTGAGCTCTGCTCTTCCAGACACATACATAAAACTCATTTGAAGTATTGACCCACAAATTAATCACCTTTTTATTTGAGACTCCTTTCCACCCAAGCTCTTCTTCTTGTCAATATTTTGAGAGCACGTGGCAGGCTTCTGCATTTGTTCTGGTTTCTAGCAGCCTGCATAAACCCTGTTATCTCTAAATTAACCATGTGCATGAATACAGGTTGTAGCATCTCTCTACAAATTGCACAACAAGCCAGGGGTAAAGATAGGGAGATTTTGCTAGTCTAGTCTCCAGATCCAGGAAGCACTCCCCAGTAAAAATAAAGAGTCTAAAGGTTGTCTAGGGAAGAGACAGAAGTTAGATTGTTATGATGGATATGTATGATATGTATCTCTGGTTTTATAATTGATTTATATCATGTACTTTAAAGATATGATTTTGTGGGGCCAGGGAGGTGGCACTAGAGGTAAGGTCTAAGGTAGGTGCCTTGCAAGCACTAGCATAGGACGGACGTTTCGATCCCCCAGCGTCTCATATGGTTCCCCCCAAGCCAGGGGTGATTTCTGAGCGCATAGCTGGGAGTAACCCCTGAGAGTCAAACGGGTGTGGCCCAAAAACCAAAAAAAAAATACATATATGATTTTGCTTGTGGATGTAAAGTTTTGAAAGATGCTCACCCTTGAGGCCAGAATATAGCAGATAAGGAACTTGCCTTACACACAACCAACCTAGGTTCAATTCCAGCATCTGATATTACCCCCTGAGCTTGCTAGGTGTGATCCCTGAGCACAAAGCCAGGAGAAAGCCCTGAGTCCTGCTGAGTATAACCTAAAACAAAAAACAAACAAACAAACAACAAAAATCAAAGGGTCTAGAGAGATTTTACAGCAAGTAGGGCACTTGCCTTGCACACAGCTGACCCTGCTCCTACCCCCAGGATCTCATGGTCTCCTGAGTCCACCAGTCATGATTTCTGAGTGAGAAGCCAGGAGCACCCTGAGCACTGCTGAACTTAGAATGAATTTTACTGTTTCAAGCTAAGAAAATGTCATACTGTTAAGATGTCATGACACACATGAGCCTCACATTGCCTAACCATGGATCAAAGTAATGATGAGTTTGAAGCAATGCCCTATAAAAACATATTCTAGATCCCTAAACTTTATCTAAGTTTTCAGGTCCTTGTCTAACCTTGATCCTCCCATCTGAACAACATGTGTAAGAAAGTCTCTTGTTCTCTTGCCATAGTTTACCTTGATATGCATGAAGCGAACTTCCATTGCATTCCATTTGTATTATTAGTTGGTGATATTTTGAAGTCTTATCTCTAAACATGCTTTTATTCCCTTTGACACCTCCCATCTCTTTTTATTCACCCTTTTCAAAACATAGGGTACCAGGTCATCTTTATGCTCAAGATCATTGACACCCCATCTTTGCCCAACAGTGAGATGCTGAGAAGTTGATGCTTTGTGATCTAAAAGAGATGCTTCCACTATTGCTCCTTTTCAAGTCTTGTAGAAAGTGCTGCTGAGAAACTCACTTGAGAGGCTGTTGAAATGCCTCAACACCCACAACTTTATTTAGACTGGTTAGATTATGAGTTTTGTGTCTGACACTCATAAATTTGAGGGAAGCCACCATGCTCAGTGTAAGTTCCCAGAGCAGGAAGTGTAGTCTAGAGCCTACAAATGGCAGTAGTGAGGAGATCCTTCCTCCCCCCATTCAAATGGAGCTGTCCTGCTTAATGAACTGCCACTTCTACTTGCAATTTAGGGGAACCAGGTCAACATGAAAGCTTTTCACTAGAGTGGAAAGTTTTATGATTCCAGGGAGAACCTCCTATGGACATGAATAGGGCTGAGGGAGAATTGATCTCTGTCATCAAAACAACAGTGGATTGATAGACACTTTGAAAGTATGAAGATTCCATGCTGGGTAGTTTGGAAAGTTTGGAACCATTTCCTGTTGAATTATTCACCCAAGAAGCAAGGGTTAGACTTGCGTGAAAATGTGAATTAGATGTCACCCTGAAAGCATGACTGAGAATTTCTCCCCCCACTATTCAGCATTCCTCCAGTCCCAAAAGTGCTATTAAAACCCTTTCTGCTTTAACTACTTGTGTTTCTTCCTTCCGGTCTTAGTTTTTAAACCACTTTCATTTTGTTATCTCGGGTCTGCAATCAGTTCAAATGCCCCTTTAATGTACAGACAACATAGCTGCTGTGCCTTTTCATTATTTTTATGAAGTAATACACTATATAGAACACATGTTTAGGTGTGCAACACCTGTACAGACTATTGAGGTTTTTAGACTTTTTTTTTACACTATGTATGATTTCCCTAATCCAGAATTTCTTTCTTGGTAAGAAGAAACCCCTGGAATGATGGATATAATTTGTTTATAATGATACTCAGAGAAATATCAAGGAATGAACTCATGCATAATCCCAACTGCCCTGTTTTCTCCACCTCTCTGGTCCTCTTTCTTTCCCCACAAGTTTTGCTTCCCTTATCTCTACTGTGGACCCCATTACAGTCCATAAATGCAGGGTCCCTGGGGCTTCCTCTTTCTCCATTGAGCTTACAGTGATTTGTCCCTGCATGCTGAAAAGTAGATTCAATAATTACATCTGCAGTGGGAGGGTTTGCTTCCCTCATGGGCACTAAGGATGCTGCCATCTCCGCAAATGAAAAAAAGAGCCATTTTTTTCCCCAGAGTGCTGTGAGACTACAGGTTACTCTGGGATGTCACCCAGCAAAATCGTAGGAGTTCTGTTTTCCTAAGCCACACTGTAACCATCCCCATCCTTCTCCCTCCCTGACACCTTGATTTTATTCTTGTTTTCTCATGACTCAGCCCCCAAGTTTGTATTACCAACTCTCTAGCTATAAGTTCCAGTTTTTCATGTCCCAGATGGTATGAAAACTGTTGCAGAAAAAAGTATTTTTATTAACATAGCAGCAGAGGCAAAGCATCTTCTGATATCATTTGTACCTCTGCCTCTTCCTGGGGTTTTTCTCACTGAGACTATGCAGGTGCCAGGAGTCCAGACTACTCAGTTCCTAGAAGGCACCTGCTGCAGGCCAGAAGTCAGAAAAATCATTTGAGCCATGTTGGGTCAAGCTGATTTCTTCCCCTTCCCCTTGAAGGTTTGGTGAGCCACCAGCTTTAGCTGCCTTTACTTCCTCTGTGACTATTTCTGGTGGTGTCTATGGCCACCTTCCATCTGTCCAGGCTCTCTGGTCTTCTATTCTTCTCTAGATTTGTGTAGATTACATATTTCAGAACAATAAAATACGAACAATGACTCTGTCATCGCTGTCATTTTCATTGTCAGCAAATTGTTCCTTACATTTACTGATTTGAACTTAATCTCATTATGCAGCCATTATAAAGGGCCACTGTCTAAATGCAGAGAGAAAAAGTACAATGCAACAGAATACAGTGCAGTGAGAGGTAATACATTGCAGCATGGTATAATGTAACAGAAAGATAAGGGCAGTGGCAGCATGCATTTTTTTTTTTTTTTTTTTGCAGAAGAAGCAGAGACTTAGATTGGTTCAATTGATTGCAACAAGAAACAGCCATCTTTGGATTATTTATTTTTCCTCGCACTCATCAAATCATGGATGTGAGTGCCTTTTACACATCAGCTACTGTGCTTGACATGGGGTTAGGAAGATAAACAGCATTATGCTTTCCCTCAAGGAGAAAAACCTTCAAAGAGACACCAGCATAGCAACCGACAATTAGAGCAGAATATGCTAGCATGTTCCCGAGCCATTCAAAATATTGTAGGCTTCACAAGAGAGGGTCATTTCACTCCAACTGGGTAATATGGGCAAACCAGGGGTGACTGTTGATGGGCCTCTTAGTGACTGATTGAGTTTTCCAAAGAAAAAAAATTATAAAGAAGGTGGAGGGGAAGAGGGACTTAGCAGGCAGTGGGGCAAACGTGATGGGAAGCATGAGGGGGCCCTGAGCAGGAGCACAACGTAATTGCAAACATAAATAGCAGAGTGTTTCAGCAGCCTAAAGTGGAAGATTACAGTAAAGCAAATGAAAAGTGGGCTGTCCAAACAACTATATCATTTGGAGCTGGTCTGACTATCACCAGCAGCTTTGATCACTCTCCATAACATTGGAAGCATTTTCATGTAAATTAAATCACTTCGATTATCTCCCTAATATTGGTGACATAATTCATGATAAAACAGTTCTTCAGAATCATCCTTCTTAGGAATCTCTTCTTAGTATTTCCTTCCAGGAAAACTCTTGGCAAAATTCTATTTTGCCTAAAAGAGTATAGCTGTTGGAACGTTCTAACAAAAATCAACTTAAAGGTTTTTGGGGGGCTTTTTTTTTTTTTTTTTGGTTTTTGGATCACACCCGCACCGCTCAGGGGTTACTCCTGACTCTATGCTCAGAAATCGGCCCTGGCAGGCACAGGGGAGCAGATGGGATGCCGGGATTCAAACCACCGTCTTTCTGCATGAAAGGCAAACGCCTTACCTCCATGCTATCTCTCTGGCCCCGTTTTTGTTTTGTTTTGTTTTGTTTTGTTTTTGACCCTCCCTTTCCATAGCCATTATCTGAAGATTCAAGGTCTTTCCAGAGAAGCTCAGACCAACCAGACTCAGGACTTTGGGGCCCTTAATGAAGCAATGTTCAAACTTCACAGGGCTGTGGGCCACCAAGGTGTGCCAAGCAGTGCCAAGGGCCAAACTTAGATAGAAAATCTAGCATGCAAATCATGTCTGGCCCTAAACCATCTCCCTAACCCTTCTCTCTCTCTCTCTCTCTCTCTCTCTCTCTCTCTCTCTCTCTCTCTCTCTCTCTCTCTCTCTCTCTCTCCCTCTGCCCCTCTTTTCCTTTTTTCTCTCTCCCTGCTTCTCCTTTTTCAGTCTCTTCCCTCTTTTTCTCCTTTTCCCCTCCTCCCTTGTGCTCCCTCTCTCCCCTTCCTTTCTTACTCTCCTCCCTCTGCCATCCGTACCTCTCCCCCTCACTCCCTCTCTTCCTCTCTCCCCCTCTCCCTCCTTCTCTATCCCTCCCTTCTTTCTCTCTCTCTCTCTCTCTCTCTCTCTCTCTCTCTCTCTCTCTCTTGCTCTCTCTCTTTCTCTCTCTTTCCTCCCTGTTTCTGTGTGCCTGAAATGGAACTCAGTCATCTTGCCCCCCTCTTAACTCTCCAGTGCTCCTCATCCTGACCACAAAAGTCCCTAGAAATGAGAAAATATCTACACGTTGCTGTGCATGAATTGTTGGCCCCAGAAAACTGATCTTAAATGTTTTAGGGGTGTGTGAGAAGTCAGTCTCAGCCTGGGGAATAGCCCATGATTAGGAGAAAAGAGCCTGGACTCTTGATCAGATCATTATTTGTAGTGCTCATAACTGACAGAAAATAAAGTGTACCCATGCTTGGTGTAAACTCTCTTTCTTCCAGCTTTATTGAGATAAAATCGACACACAGCACTATATAAGTTTAAGGTGGATAACATAAAAATCTTGACATAGATATTGCAGAATGATTTTCTCAATAAGGTTATTTAATAGCCATCACCCTCAAGAGTTATAAATTAGTTCTTTCTTTTCCAGGTGAGGATCCACTTTTTTTTTTTAATCTTACAGCAGAGCAGAGAATACTCTCCAGGCATTTTTGACATTTTTCTGGGGAGAATGATCACCCCTCCCAGTTTCTCCTGGCTCTTTGCTCCCGTGGTAATTCCCAGCAGTACTCAGGAATAACCAGGTCCTGCCACAATGCATTGCAAGCTTCTCATCCTGTGCTATCTCTTGCCATATTTTCAGGCTTTATTCATCTTGCATTTTATTAATCTCATAATAGAAATTTGCAAATTTGACATGCACCACATGTCAACTCACTACAGATCTGATCAGAGATCAAGAGATTTTTGAGTTTGCTTTTTTGAGACTCTATATACAGAAGTGAAATCCAGTAGTGTTTTCTTTTAGTTTAGTTTAGTTTGGTTTAGTTCTGGGGCCACACCCAATGGTGCTCAGGGTTTACTACTGGCACTGGACTCAGGGATTACTCTGGGCAGGGCTCTGGGGACCATAGAGAGTTCTGGGAATTAAACTAGCTTTATCCACTGCAGATTTTCTGGTCCTATTTGTCCTTTTCTAACTAATTTTGCATTCTATTCTCAAGGTCCATCTTACATACCTTTATAATAGTGAGTTGAGATTCACGTCATCATTTTACCCTATTTCTTTTGTTTCTCAACCTCATCCACACCACTAAACTGAAACATTTCAAAATTAAAGAAACAGCTTTCAGCAGCACAAACATATACACACAAATATAAAAAAAATATCATTCCGGTTTTCTTTTCTTTTGAGTTTAAAATATGCTGTGTATAGGTTTATCCTTTATAAAGCAGAGAGATATTTCATGCTAAGAACATGTCAATATTTGTTAATGCCTTTGCAGGCTCAATGAATATTGGTTTGTTTCTGCCTTTTTTAACTATTAAAAATAAAATTGCATGGCTGGAGGGATAGTATACTTGCCTTCCATACATCCAATTGGGATGAAATTCTTGACACCCCATCTGTTCCCCTGAGCTCTGCTAAGAGTGATTCTTGAATGCAGAGCCAGGAGTAAGGCCTCAGCATCAATAAATGTGGCCCAAAATCAAAAAACACACAACCAACAAAAATAAAGTTGCAATGCACAGATTTTTTCAAGAACTATGTTTTTATTCCTTTGTGCAAATGCTTAAAGGGAGAGTTAATGAGACATATAGTATGTTTTTACTATCAAGTCATTTTCTACAGTGGTTCACTATTTTACATTTCTGCCAGCATTGTGTTAGTACACATACTTGCAAACATTATAATTTTCCTTTTAAATGTCTGATTTTAATGTGTTTAGGAAAAATCACATATTCTGGTTTCAAGTGACATTTTTCTGATGATTAAGGATAAATTTCATGTAGCAATTAGCCAGTTGTATCTTTCTTGTAGAGTGTTGGTTGATATTCCTGTTCTTAACTGGATCATTTATCTCTAATTACTGCTTGATAATAGTTTTTAATATATCATAGATAATAAAATCTTTGTCTTCTTAATTTCCTAAATGGTGCTTTCTTTAAAAGCTAATATTTAGACTGTTTGATGAAGCTCATTTTAAGTATTTTTTGTTTCATGGTTCTGACTTATATTTGACCAAAAGGGGGCATATAACCCAAATTTAAAATGATTTACACTCTTGTTTTCTTCTGGAAATTTTACAACCTTGACTGTTTTGATATTCACAGGAATTGACTTATCTATGTTGAAAGAAGTTAGGTTTTAAGTTCATAGTCATCATTTTTGTTTCTGTTTTTGGTGTCTATCAAGTGTCAAATTTAATGTCAAATTCAGAGTCAAATGTAATGCCATCCATTGAAGACACTATTATTTTTATAATGAATTACCTTGATTCTTTTGTGAAAGCTTCAACTTACCATCTATTGAGCCTTTTTCTTTTATTGGGCTATAAAGGTGGCCAAATCTGAAAGTGCTTAGGGGTTATTCCTAACTCTGCACTCAGGAATCATTTCTGGTGTATTTGAGGGACCCTATGGGAAGTCTGGGATCAAACACTAGTGGACCATGTGCAAGGCAAATACTATAATATCACTTTGGCTTTATTCAATTCTTTTTCTTTTTCTTTTCTTTTTGTTTTGGTTTTTGGGTCACACCCGGCGGTGCTCAGGGGTTACTCCTGGCTGTCTGCTCAGAAATAGCTCCTGGCAGGCATGGGGGACCATATGGGACACCGGAATTCGAACCAACCACCTTAGGTCCTGGATCGGCTGCTTGCAAGGCAAACACCACTGTGCTTTCTCTCCGGGCCCTCAATTCTTTTTCAAGATGCTTTTTCCCCGATTAACTTGTATCTTGTTCTAAATTCCAATACCATACTGTTTTAATCATTATGGCTTTATAGAGTAAATATTAAAGCCACATAGCATAAGTCATCAACTTTGTTTCTTTTCAAATATTAACCAGGTTATATACTCTTTACATTTTAATGATTTTAGGTTTAGTTTATGAATATTTACTGATCCCTCCACATACTTTCCAACATGACTGCTATTCAAAATCCACCACTGCTGATGCTGGGAACAACTCAGACTGCAGAAGCTACGTCACTGTAGGTGGGCTGACCACACTCATACAGAGTGGAGATTTATTGTTGTTGCAAGCTTATCAATACAACTGCCATTCAAAATCCATAGAATACTGGCGCTAAGACATCATTGAAGAAACTCTCAGAGCTAAAAGAGTGCATGCAAACAAATCCTGCATATCTGAAGAGTGCCAGCTAAAAGACATCCTAATAAAAGCACCACAAGACACAACTTAGTCACAATGATGAATCCCATAGATAGGGATAGAATACTAATGCTAAGACAAACCCACCAGAAGAGCCTGTGGAAATTATGTCAACATAGGTGAGCTGGCCATGTACACAAATGGTGGGGCTAGAGGAGCCCTGCCACTTAGCTTTGCTCTGCAGAAATGCACATCTCCTAGAGTTAATAATCACAACTCACAGGAAGTATCACATTGCAAGTTTGATAATAGGGAAAAAACACAGGCCAAAATCTTGTATAGAGAATGAAGATGACAGCTCTGATGATCCAAAAAGTGACAAACATTTATCTAGCCTCAAAGGTAAAAAGCTTAGAAAAGAAATATGGAGGAGCCTCATAGGACTCAAAGAAAGTATGGAATGAGTTGACAGAGCCATAAATAGAATAAAAGCAATATGAAAATAGAAATTAAAAAATTCCAAACTGAAATAAAAGGACTTAAAAAATTGGTAGGCAAAATGAAAACTTCACTAGAAAACCTCTCCAACAGAGTAACAGCAGCTTAGGACAGAATCAGTGAGCAGGAAGATAAGTTGCATACCAACTCCATACAACAGTAGAGATTAGAAAAGAGCCTTAAAATGATCATACAATGAAAATATCCTCAAAGTTGTGAACAGATGAAAATAGAAATCGATAAACTTAAGAGAAACTCAAGAGTCAATAGTCAAGGACATCATTGAAGAACTTCTGAGAGCTAAAGAGTGCATGCAAAAAATTCTGCATGTCTGAAGTGTACCAGCTAAAAGAGATCCTAAGAAAAGCAGCACAAGACACATCTTAGTCACAATAATGAATCCCCTAGATAGGAATAGAATGCAGAAAGCAGTAAGATCAAAAAGAAAAATTATATTCAACAAAGCAGTTTTAAGATTTACTGCAGATCTGTCACAAGAAACCCTCCAGGCCTGAAAGCAGTGGTGGAATATAGTGACAAAACTCAATTAAATGAATGCTTCACCTAGAATACTTTACCCAGCCAGACTTACATTCAGCTTTGAAGAAAGGATACATAACTTCAAGGACAAACAACAGCTCAGAAACTTTACAGAATCAAAATCATTCTTAAAAGAAAAACTGAAAAGTCAATTTTAAGATAAGACAGACCAACAGACACAGAAAACTCCTATATAAAGATTACGCTAAATCCCATGACAATGATCTCTCCCAATTTCAATAAACTAAATGCACCAATTAAGAGAAACAAAGTGGCAAAATGACCAAAAATCTGAATCCAACATTCTGCTACCTACAAGAAACACATCTGATTAGTCAGAACAAACATAAACTCAAATAAAAGGATGGAGGGCAATCATCCAAGCAAACAGCTGCCTTAAAGCTGGAGTGGCCAGATTAATATCAGATGACATAAACATTAGACTCAAAAAAGTTATAAGGACAAAGATGAACATTTCATAATAAGTCATATGTAAAACAGGAAGAAATCACTCCTAAACATATACACACCCAATGAGGGACCAGCAAAATATTTAAAACAATTGTTGACAAATTTGAAAGAAGACATCAATAGCAACACCATAATAGTGGGAAACCTCAACACTGCCCTGACACCGTTAATAGGTCAAAGAGGATGAACCTAACAAAAACATACAAGCTCTAAATGGAGAAATGGAAGAAAGTGGACTAGTAGATATATATGTATTCAGAAAACTGGATACATATTCTTCTCCGGTGCACATGGGACATTCTCCTCATAGACCACATTCTGGCCCATAAAACTTACCTCCATAAAATCAAGAGGATAGAAATTATACAAACTACCTTATCAGATCATAATACATTAAAATTAAAAGTGAACTACAAACAGACACAGAGGGAAGACTTTGACACCTGAAAATCTAACAGCTCACTACTGAACAACCAGTGGGTTAGAGATGAAAACAAAGAGGATAGCAAAAGATACCTGGAAACAAATGAGAACAGAGATACAAATTATCAGAATTTGTAGGACATGGCAAAAGTGGTACTACGAAGAACAATTAATAGCTTTGAAAGCACATCAGGAAGAAAGAAGGGACCTACATAAATAACTTAATGACCCAACTTACATAAAATTAGAAAGTTATAACAAAATAAATAAAAAAATAGTAGGCAGAAGGAAATAACAAAGCCTACACCAGAAATTAGTAAAGTAGAAATACAAATAACAATTCAAAAATTAAATTAAAGGGTCCAGAGGAGTGGTACAAGGGGTAGGGCATTTGCCTTATGTATGCTAACTTAGGACAGACCGTGGTTTGATCCCCCAGCATCCCATATGGTCCCCCAAGCCAGGAGCAATTTCTGAGCACATATCCAGAAGCAGGAGTAAACCCTGAGCATGACCAGGTGTGCCCCCCAAGAAAACAATAAAAGCAAAAGTTGGTTCTTTAAATAAATTAACAAAATCTATAAGCCATTAGCAAAACTAACACAGAAGGGGGTAAACATAACTAACTGACTTAAAAATTAAGAGGGAGGGGCCGGTGAGGTGGCGCTAGAGATAAGGTGTCTGCCTTGCAAGCACTAGCCAAGGAAGGACCGCAGTTCGATCCCCTGGGTCCCATATGGCCATATGGTCCCCCCAAGCCAGGGGCAATTTCTGAGCATTTAGCCAGGAGTAACCCCTGAGCATCAAACGGGTGTGGCCCAAAAAAACAAAAAAACAAAAAAAAAATTAAGAGGGAGATCACAAGACCAGAGAGATAGTATGGAAGTAGGGCATTTGTCTTGCATACAGAAGGCAAGTGGTTTGAATCCTGGCATCTCATATGGTCTCTCTAGCCTTCCAGGAGTTATTTCTGAGCTTAGAGCCAGTAGTAACTCCTGAGTGCTGCCGGAGTGACCCAAAAACAAAACAAAACAAAAAAAAAAGAGGAAGATCACTGCAGATACTACAGAAATTCAAAGGGCAATCAGAGACTACTTGAGAAACTTTATGCCACAAAACAAGAGAATGTGGAATTATTAAATAAATTAAATAAATTATTAAATAAATTATTTACCACAAGACAAAGGCAAATATTATATTCAATGGAGATAAACTAAAAGCCTTACCTCTAAAATCTGGTACAAGAGAAGGCTTTCCCCTCTCACCACTCCTATTTAACATAGTACATAGCAATTGAGCAAGAAAAAGATATCAAGGGCATACAGATAGGACAGGAAGAAGTAAAGTTCTCTTTGTTTGCAGATGACATGCTACTAAAAAATCCTAAAGACTTTACCAAAAAGATTCTAGAAACAATTGATTTATATAGCAAAGTGGGAGGCTACAAAATCAACAAGCAAAAATCAATGGTCTTCTTATACACAAATAATGACAGAGAAGAAATGGACATTAAAAACAATCATGTTTGTAATCAAGGTGTTTAAATAAAGATATTATTTAAAAAAAACAATTGCATTGACATTAGTGCCACAAAAACTCAAATATTTTAAAGTAAACTTATCTAAAGAGGTGAAGTGGCTGAAGCTATAGCACAGCAGTACAGCATTTTCTTTGCACATGGCTGACCCATGAAGGACCCAGGATTGATTCCTGCCCTCCCTGAGCCTGCCAGGAGTGATTTCTGAGTATAGAGCCAGGAGTAACTCCTGAATGCTGCTGTGGCCCCTCAAAAAATAATGAACTAAAGTGAAAAGGGATCTATACAAAAAAAACCTACAAAAAACTGCTTAAAGAAATAAAAGAAGATACAGGAAGTGGAGACACATACCCTGTTCATGGGTTATGAGGATTAACATAATTAAAATGGAAATATTCCCCAAAGCATTGTACAGATTTACAATTGTGCAATTGTAAGAGGAATTGTGCAATTCCTCTAAGGATACCTGTGACATTCTTCAAAGAAGAGAATCAAACACTCTGACATTCATTGGAACAATAAACTCTCAAGAATAGCTAAAGCAATCCTTAGGGGAAAAAGATGGGAGGCATTACTTTCCTCAACTTTAAATTGTACTACAAAGCAATATTCATTAAAATAACATGACATTGGAATAAAGACAGACCCTTAGATCAATGGTATAGACTTGAGTATTCAGAGAATGTTCCCCAGACATACAATCAATTAGTCTTTGATAAAGTGACAAGAAATGCAAAATGGAGCAAGTAAAACCTCTTCAACAAGTGGTGTTGGGACAATTGGTCAGCCACATGCAAAAAATAAACTCAGCCCTCCATCTAATACCATGCACAAATGGATTAAAGACTTTGATATCAGACCCAGAACCACAAGTATATTGAAGAACACATATAAAATCCCTCCATGACATTGATACTAACAGCATCTTCAAGGAGGAAACATCACTGTCCATACAAGTGGAAGCAGAGATAAACAAATGAAACTATATTAAACTGAGAATCTACTGCACCTCAAAGGAAGTAGTGACTAAAATACAAAGGCCACTAACAGAATGAGAAAACTTCACCCAATACTCATCAGATAAGTGCTAATATCTAAGATATGCAAGATACTGACAGAACTTAACAATAAAAAATATCATCTAACTCCTGCAAAATATGGGGATATGGAATGAACAGACACTTCTTGAAAGAAGAACTACAAATGGCCAAAAGGCACATAAAAATGCTTCACATCACTAATCATCAAGAAGATGCAACTGAAATCAACAATGAAGTATCATCTTATGCCCCATAGACTGGCACACATCACAAAAAGGAAAAAAAAGTAAAAAGAACAATCAATATTGGAGGGGATGTGGAGAAAAAGAAACTCTTATTCACTGCTGGTGGGAACACTATCTAATCCAGCCTTCATGGAAACCAATATGGAGATTTCTCAAAAAACTGTATATTGAGCTCCCATATGATTTAGCTTACCACTCTTAGGAATATGCCCTAGAAACATAAAAACACAATACAAAAAATATTTTCTGCATGCCTATATTCATTGAAACATTATTTACAGTAGTCATAATCTGGAGACAACCCAGAAGTCTAACAACAAATGAGTGGCTATAGAAAATATGGTACATATATAGAATGGAATGCTATGCACCATAAAAAATTATGTCATGAAATTTTTTTTTAATATAATTTTTATTTTGATCATAGTGGCTTACATATTGTTGACAATAATATTTTAGGTACATATTTACATAAAATCAGGGGGGATTCCCATCCCCAAATTGTCCTCCCTACTCCCCCGTTTCTGTCTTACCTCCCATTTCCTCTTCCCTCACCCCCAGGGCGGCTAGAATATGTGGTCCCCTCTGTCTCTAACCAACTACTTAGTAGTCTTGCATCAGTTTGGTCTTGATGCCTCCCTTATTTCCCCCTCTAAGTAGGGGCAGGGGTAGCTAGTTCAAGTTGCGTGGTTTTGCCTGAAAAAGAGAAAATAAATAAACCGGGGTAAGAGTTTAATACCCCGAAAATGGGCAGAATCCTTCTAGAGGTTCTCATCATCGATTTGGGAAATGAAGGAGAAAAAGAAGTTGAAACACTCCACCAGTACCAAAAGAAGTGTCAAATATCCAGTGAGGACTCCAGCTATAACGATAAGCACCACAAAAAAACAGATAAAAAATAAACCAAAACAAACTAAACTAAAAACAAACACAAACAAACAAAAAACACGCCGTGGTCTTGAAATAAGAAACATGGCGTAGCACATAACGAAAGAAAAGAAAGGAAGAGAAAGAAAAGAAAGAAAAAAAAAAAAAAAGAATAATTGGGGCCAACAATTTCAATAATCACATCCAAACTGAGGAATCGACCAAAATAGCTAGGTAAATAAAAATAATAATAACAATAATAAATGAAGGTAAGATATATATATACATAACCAAGGTTTTGTGTTTTTTGTATTTTTTTTTCCCTCCTGCCCTGGCACAGTAAATATTGGGGTCATTCGAAAAGGAATTCACTTGCCCTATAAGATATGGGGTTTCTCCGTCCTTGGAGTATACTGTCATGGAATCAGCTCTAGTCTTTGCTCAGGATCATTACTCTCCAGGTTGTGGTTTTTTTTTTTTTTTTCTTTTTTGGTGTGTGGAAAGCTTCTGCTCTGTCCAGTGTGATACCGTCAGAGCTCTGTGTTTAGCAGTCCCAGTATCTGTACATATCCTGAGGTGGGACTTATGGTGAAGTCAGTCTTTGTGAATCTGGAGGTTCTGTTACCTCAGTGCCATTATAATCCATCTTCTGTGGTTGGTGATCTTGGTCTTTGCGCTGAACCTAGGAAGGCATCTAGGATAGCGTCTTTCTTTGTTCTTCCAGAAGCCCCTTTCCGTTACAATTGTCTCTGCCGGACCTTTGGGACTGGGGATCATGCTTATTGTGCAGGTCTTAGTTCAAACCCTAGACTAGGGCTTTTTTATTGGTCCCAAGATGTATACAGTCTGGTCGTGGTTCTAGTATCCAGTCATCTGTAAATCACGATCTTGGCTTTTGGACCTACCAAAGGGTGCCACGTCTTCTGGTTTTGTCTTGTCGTTAGCTGGTGAGGTAGGCTAAACTGCTCTAAGGTCAAGTTGTTCACATTTTCCTCATTGTCGAGATATCATGTTAGAGCTGGCCCTTGTTGTTGACCCTGCAGTAATAAGGCTGTCCCAGATGGAGATTGTTTCTTACAGCTGTTGTGAGGAGCTGTGCCGTTTCTATGTCTGGGATCCAGGGTTCAAGGCTGGTTGAATGGTATCTAATCACCTGAGGTCTAAGTTGATTCCACATGACATATTTTCAAGGTAGGAGATAACCCTGTATTGTAAACAACTATGAGTTCCTATCTCTAGTAGATAAGAGCTTTTTTTTTTTTTTTTTTTACTATGTAAGATTTCCCCTTTATTTAGTGTGCCTTTGCAGGGGGAAGTGGTGCTCCATTATATGTCGGAGTATTTGGGGTGGACAGAGTGAGTAACAGAGATAGGTCACATACCCAAAGACGATTAAAAAAAAAAAAAAAAAAGGAAATAAAAGTGTATGTGCCCACAAATGTATATGTAAGGCAAACATTTAAATAAATAAGTTAATTTAAAAAATATAAAAAAATTAAAATGAGTTAGCGAAGTTTTTAAAGGACCAATGTGGTGCAAAAGACTACTTTGCATTTGGGAGAGAACAGGTAAAGAGTTGGTGTATTACAGGTCTTATGCCTATGTTGGAAGTACAGTTTTCCCATTGTCTTTTGGATTTTTCTTGTGGTGTGTGGGTTCCCAGGCATCTTCCAATCACACCCCCTGCCCCCCTCAGATTGGTAAAAATTTGCAGCTGGGAGGTCTTGGAAGAGTTCTTGCATTGGGGATACTATTGGACCTAAGTCCGGTTTCAAGAAACAGTCCATGTTAGGGGGAGTTGGTAGGGAGGGTCTCGCAGCATGTGTCCACAGGGGAGTTGGCTGTCTTTTCTTGCAGGAGACGATGTGTGGGTTCGGTTGGGTGTCCCCTCGCCTGGGTGCTGGGTACTGGTTCATTGGGTAGGAGGTCGATCTTGATGCCTAAAAGATTAAGGACTGAGGGTGGAGAGTTTTAATATGGTGGGAGATCTGGATGGGATTGAGGGGTGAAGGGATAGTTGGATTTCCGGGGGGGAGAAAGGGGAAGATATATGGGAGGGGTATGAAGGAAGAGAAAAGAGAAAATACCGTAGAAAGGGAGAAGAGAAAGGGAAAAAAGTAAAGAGAAGAGTAGAAGAGAAAAAGAAAAGAGAAAAAAAATAGAGAGAAGAAAGGAGAGAATAGCAAGGGAATGCTGGTTTGGTTGAATGTGTTCGATGACTAGAGCCTGTAGTTTAGGTCTGTACATCGCAGGTACTGCTTTGGTGGTCTGACTGGTCACGTGCTTCGATTCCTAAAAGAAGGTTTAACCTAGAGATAAAGTGAATGTTAAAGAGTTTTCTCGTGGCCGTCTCATAGTGCAAGCAAGGTATGGTATCTCGTGTGGTATCCCGAGTTGCCATCTTAGTTTGTCCGCCCTTTGTATCTAAGGGCGCCTGTGGAAAGAAAAGCTGAGAGGTTATTTTTAAAATATAGTAAGGTAAAGGGATTAAAACGTAGTGTTATGGTATGTTGCCATTGCATTACGTGATTTCCCGCGGTGTTCTATACTTGTGTTCCTGTTTACGATCTCTAAGGGATTATTGTGGGCCTTTGTTGTAGGAGTCTGGTTACATACCTGTTATCTCCCATGTTGCTGTTTCTGTTGTTGCTGTTTTCTTTGTGGTATAATGTGCAGTCAAGAGTTTGCATTGTTCCTTTTTCATGTATTTTGGACACTGCTCCAACGTATATGTTGATATTACTGTGATCGGAGTTTCTACCCCTGTTAAACCATGTTATATGATTGTTAGGTATTAGTTGTGTATAAAATATATGTTCTAGGTGTTTCAGAATAGTGCATACCATTATGTGTTTATCTTTTGTCTTCTGGCTTACTTCGTTTAACATAACATGATCTAGGTCCATCCACGTTGCTGCAAAGTCTGTGATTGTAATCATTTTCTAACTGCCATGTAATATTCCATTGTGTATATGTACCACATCTTAATGATCCATTCATCCGTTGTTGGACACCTAGGTTGGTTCCAAGATTTGGCTATTATACTGAGTGCTGCGATAAATAGTGGGGTGCAATATGTATTTTGGAATGAATGTCCTTCCATCTTGTGGGTATATGCCTAGGAGGGCAATTGCCTTGGGTCAAATGGCGCTCAATTCTGAGTTCTTTGAGCACTCTCCAGACTTTCCTCCATAGGTGTTGGACTAGGGGGACATTCCCACCAGCAGTGGATGAGAGTTCCTTTCATACCGCATCCCCGCCAACAAAGGTTGTTTCCATTATTTTTGATGTGGGCCATCCCTCACTGGTGTAAGGTGGTATCTCATTGTTGTCTTGATTTTGGATCTCCCTGATGATGAGTGAAGGTGAGCATGTTTTCATGTGTTTGTTGGCCATCCTTCTGTCTTCCTCAGAGAAGTGTCTATTCATTTCATCTCCCCATTTTTTTATAGCTTTGTTTGCTTTTGGGGGCTCAGCTTCTGAGTGCTTTGTATGTTCTAGATATCAGCCCTTTATCTGATATGTCGAGTGAAAAGATTTTTTCCCATTCTGTTAGCTGTCTTCTTGCATTAAGCAGGGTTTCTTTTGCCATGCAGAAGCTTTTTAGTTTGATGTAGTCCATTTGTTTATATTTGATGCTAACGTTCTTGCCATTGGTGCTACCATTCTCAAAGACCTTTTTGATATATAGGTCTTTGAGTGTTCTGCCTATTTTATTCTCAATAAACTTTATGGATTCGGGTCTGATTTCAAGGTCTTTGATCACTTTGAGTTGATTTTTGTATAAGGAGTAAGGTATGGTTGATTTTCACTTTGCTACATGTGGTTTTCCAGTTGTACCAAACACCATTTGTTGAATAGGCTTTCTTTGTTCCATTTCAGATTCTTGCCTCTTTTATCAAATATTAGTTGGCTATATACCTGGGGGTTTATGTCTGGGAATTCTGTTCTGACCCACTGGTCTGATGTCCTGTCTCTGTTCCAGTACCATGCTGTTTTGATTACTATGGCTTTATAGTATAGTTTCAAGTTAGGTAAGGAGATGCCTCCCAGCTTCTTGATTTTCAGTATTTGTTTGGCTATCCTGGGTCTTTTGTGGTTCCAGATGAATTTTGTGAATGCTTGTTCTAATTCTTTAAAGAATTGTGTCTGGATTTGGATAGGGATTGCATTAAATCTATATAGGAGTTTGGGTAGGATAGTCATTTTGATTATGTTAATTCTACCTATCCATGAGCATGGGATGTTCTTCCATTTCTTTAGATCATCTTCAATTTCTTTCTGGAGTGTTTTGAAGTTTCCCTGGTATAGGTCTTTCACTTCTCTTGTAAGGTTGATTCCTAGATACTTGATATTTTTTGATACTATCTTAAATGGAATTGTATTTTTAATCTCTCTCTCCTCAACTTCATTGTTTGTATATAGAAACGCTACTGTCTTTTGTGCATTGACTTTGTAACCAGCCACTTTGCTGTATTGGTTAATTGTTTCTAGGAGTTTTACTGTGGACTCTTTAGGTTTTACGATGTATATCATCATAACGTCGGCAAAGAGAGATAGCTTGTGTTCCTCTTTCCCAATGTTGAATTCCTTTGATTTCCTTCTCTTGTCGGATTGCTATTGCTAGGACTTCTAAGGTTATATTGAATAAGAGTGGAGAGAGTGGACAGCCTTGCCTAGTTCCTGATCTTAGTGGTGAATTGCTTCTAGTTTCCTCACCATTGAGGTATAATGTTGGCTGTAGGCTTTTCATAGAGAGCTGTAACTATCTTGAGGAAGGTTCCCTTCTAACCCTATTTTGCTGAGTGTCTTTAAACATGAAAGGATGTTGGATTTTGTCAAATGCCTTCTCTGCATCGATTGATATGATCATGTGGTTTTTGTCTTTCATGTTGTTGATGTGGTGTATAATGTTGATTGAAATTTGCGTATGTTGAACCAACCTTGCATTCCTGGGATGAATCCACAACTTGATCGTGATGTATGATCTTTTTGATGAAGTGCTGGATTCGGTTTGCTAATATTTTATTGAGTATCTTTGCATCTATGTTCATTAGTGAGATTGGTCTGTAGTTTTCTTTTTTGGTAGTGTCTTTGCCTTCTTTGGGAATGAGTGTGATATTAGCCTCATAAAAGGAGTTGGGGAGGATTCCTGTTTTTTCTATGGTTTGGAAGAGCCTATGGAAAAGTGGTAGTAAGTCTTCTTGAAATGTTTTGATAGAATTCACCTGTAATATCCATCTGGGCCTGGGCTTTTGTTCTTAGGGAGTTTTTTTAATTACATCTTCAATTTCCTCTGAGGTGATTGGTCTGTTAGGATTTCTAGATCTTCCTTTTCAGTCTTGGGAAGAGGGTGTTTTTCCAAGAATCTATCGATTTCTACTGGGTTCTCTAGCCCTAGTTGAGTATAGTTGTTCATAATATGATCTCATGATATGTTGTATTTCTTGGGGTTCTGTTGTAATCTCTCCCCTTTCATTTGTGATCCTATTGATTTGGGTGTTTTCTCTCTTTTTTTTGGTGAGTTTTGCCCAGTGGTTTGTCTATCTTGTTATTTTTTCGAAAAACCAACTCCTGGTCTCATGATTTTTTGTATTGTTTTCTTGGTTTCTATGTTGTTTAATTTCTGCTCTGGTTTTTATTATTTCTTGCCTTCTGGATGTGGTTGGACTTCTCTGTTGCTGATGTTTCCAATTCTTTGAGGTGATCTTTTAAACTGTTGGTTTTGTTATTTCCTGATTCTTGACATAGGCCTGAATTGCTATGAGTTTCCCCCTAATTACTGCTTTTGCTGTGTCCCATAAATTTTGACATGTTGTCTCTTCATTGTCATTTGTCTCAAGGAATCTTTTTATTTCTTCCTTGAGTTGTTCTTTGATCCAGCTGTTGTTGAGCAGCATGTTGTTTAATCTCCAGGTATTAGTTTTTCTCCATTGCTTCTTCTTGACCTCAATTTTGAGCTCTGTGGCATAGTGATCTGAGAGGGTACTTTCTAATGATCCTTACCTTTGTGGTCTTATATAGGTTGGCTTTGTATCCTAATATATGGTCTATTCTGGAGAAGGTTCCATGTGGGCTTGAGAAGAATGTGTATTCTGCTTTCTGGGGGTGGAGGGCTCTATATAAGTCTATTAGCCCTAAATCTTCTAATTTTTCATTCAGAGCTCTTATTTCTTTGCTATTTTTTTGTTTGGTGGATCTGTCCAGTGGTGATAGTGGAGTATTGAGGTCCCCTGCTATTATCACATTTCCCTTCATGTGTTTCTCCAGGTTTGCCAGTAGTTGCCTCACATATTTTGCTGGCTCTACATTAGGTGCATAGATATTGACCAGGGTTAGTGTTTCTTGATCTAATGTTCCCCTGATCAGTAAGTAGTGACCCTACTTTGTCTCCTGATCACATTTCTTGAGGTTGAATGCAATTTGGTCTGATATAAGAATTGCTGTCCCTGCTCTTTTTTGTTTTCCATTGGCCTGAATAATCACTTTCCCATCCTTTTATTCTAAGCCTGTGCTTATCCTGCATCTGTAGGTGTGTTTCTTGCAGACAGCAGAAGTCCGGTTTATTTTTCCTAATCCAGTTCTCTACTATGTGTCTTTTAATTGGAGAGTTTAGTCCGTTAACATTTAGGGTAGATTATTGAGAGAGGAGGATTGTTGTGTAGTTGTGTTGTGTAGGGTGGTTTTTGTTACAATCGGGGGTTTGGATTGTGTAATTCGTCTTTGAGTAAGTCGTTTAGGATCGGTTTTGTTTGCACAAATAGTTCAAATTCGTTCTTGTTTGAGAATGTTTTTAGTCTATCCTCCCATATGAATGTAAGTTTTGCTGGGTATTGGACCCTAGGTTGGAAATTTCTTTCATTCAGTCGTTTAAATATGTCATTCCATTGTCTTCTTGCTTGAATTATTTCAAATGGGAGATCTGGTTTGATTCTTATGTCCTACCTTGGTACTTGAGGTTTCTTTTCTTCCTTATTGCTTTAAGGAGTTCTTCTTTCTCTTTGTTTTTTGCCAATTGGATTACCATGTGTCCTTGGTGTTTGTTTATTGGGGTCCTATCTTATTGGGAACTCTTTTTATTTCCTGTATTGGCATTGCAGTATCCTTCCAGAGGGTGGGGAAGTTCTCCGCTATTATCTCTCTGACTACTTGTTCTTCCCCTTTCCCTACTTCCTCCCCTTCTGGTATACCCACAATTCTTAGGTTGTTTCTTTTGTCCTTTTTCATTAGATACTGGACCTTTCCTTCCAGTGCTTTGCCTTTTATTTCTTTGTTGGTTTCTTGATCATTTTTTGTTTGCAGTTTTCCTTCGAGTTCTTCAATGTGTTTCTCCAATTCTGTGTTTCTGCTTGTAAGGCTTGTTACTTTGTCTGTTAATTCCTTCACTTCTTTTTGTATGGAATCTCTCATGTTCTTTAACATTTCTTCTTTAATTTGGCTGATTTGTTCATCCATAGATTTCTTATACTCGATAGCTAGGGTTTCTCTAATTCCTTTTATTAATTCTTGCATTTCCTTCCTCATGGCTGCTTTTAGGTCTTCATCGCGTGTATCTGTGTATTTTGGTGGACTTGGAAGCTTGCAAGAGTTTGTCACCATATCTCCAGATATTAGTGATTTCCTTGATTTACGCATATTTCTTTGTATTTAATGGTGTGTTTTAGAGTGCTGTGCTTCTAATTTTCACCTGTTTTGATCCCCTGTGGTGTGGGAGTTGGTTCCCTCCCTGAGGGTGGTTCTAGAGGGACTTTTGGGTGAACTCGCTGAGGTTTTGATCCTCCTGTACTCTTTATGTGGCCTGGTTAGTTGTTTTCCTCTTTTGTTGGCAGCTAGTACTGGCCCTTTCCTGACCACAGTGGTGGGGGGGGCACTGTTTCTCCTCTCCTTTTTCTCCTCTCCTCTACTAGTTGGAAGTCAGTCTTCCTCTTTATTCCTGTCAGCAGGTGTAGTTCCGCTTCTGGCCACAATGGTTGCGGGCGCTGTTGAGCCTGACTCTCTGTTCCCTCCCTTATCTGGGGGTCAATGAAGCTCTGCTCCTCCGAGTTACCGCGGAAGAAATTCCCCCAGTCAAGCCCTCCCGGTAGCTGCTCTCAGCCCTAGGGGGGGTCTCAGGTCCACTCTGGGGCTCGGGGCTAGGTTGCTCTAGGTTACCTAAAGGTCCAGGGGGCAGGCCCAAGCTCACCTAGTCTATTCGTCCCACCTGTCCCAGCTGGGCAGGTGACTCCGGCCCACTAGGTACTAGGGAATGTCCTCCCCAGTCTACGCTCGGGTCAGGTGGGATGAACTCTGGGGCCTGGAAGTTGAGGCAATGGGTGGTGTGGTCTCTGTGCCAACAAGCTGGCCTCTGCAGTCTATGGGGGGGGGGGGGTCGCCCGCAGGGTGGCTGGCGGCCGCGGGTCGTCCACGTGTGAGCGCCCTAAAACAGTGCACTCACCATGGACGCCGGGGTTCCCTACTCCCCGTTGGCGCGGCTGGCCTCTGCAGTCTATGAGGGGGGGGGTCGCGCGCAGGGTGGCTGGCGGCTGCGGGTCGTCCACGTGTGAGCGCCCTAAAACAGTGCACTCACCATGGACGCCGGGGTTCCCTACTCCCCGTTGGCGCGGCTGGCCTCTGCAGTCTATGAGGGGGGGGGTCGCGCGCAGGGTGCTGGCGACCGCGGGTCGTCCACTGTGTGAGCGCCCTAAAACAGTGCACTCACCATGGACGCCGGGGTTCGCTATTCCCCGTTGGCGCGGCTGGCCTCTGCAGTCTATGAGGGGGGGGGGGGTCGCGCGCAGGGTGGCTGGCGGCCGCGGGTCGTCCACGTGTGAGCGCCCTAAAACAGTGCACTCACCATGGACGCCGGGGTTCCCTACTCGTCATGAAATTTTTCTATACATGGATGTACATGGAAACTATTATTCTGTGTGAAATAAGTCAAAGGGAAAGAGAGATAGCATAGAATAGTCTTACTTATCTGTGGGATTTAGGAAAAATAAAGACAATTTCCCCAATTCTTACTGTGCCTACGCAAATAAAAACAACAACAACAATAACAACAACAGAATAACTTGCCACATCAGGTCCCTGGTTTTTTTCTCTCTTTTTAGTTATTTTATTCTTTTCTTTTTATAGTTATAGTTTCTAGACAGGGGCTCCTGCCAGCTTTCTTTTTTTTTTTTTCCCCACAGACAATAGAACATGAATCATTTTGCTTGGCCTCATATTTTTAATTGTTTTTATTGTGATCAATGTGAATTACAATTCTTTCACAGTTATATTTAAGGTACATAGTGACAGTGAAAGAGGTCCATTCACACCACCAGTGTCATCCTCCCTCCACCCTGTACCCAGCATGCATCACATACCACCACGCTTGTCTCTAGACTACTAGTGTAACAGGTCACCTTTGTGTATGGCTTGTTGTAGACTGGTTTATCTTGATTTTGTTATTATTGTCATTGACTTTGGTGTTTCTCTGATCATTTTTATTTCCACTCAATGTTCATGCGACTGTTTGCTTCTGGTACCATCCATTTTCCTCCCACAATTTATGAGGCAGAACAAGATGACTCAAATTCTGTGGTTCTATTGGAAAAAAGTAACGAAAAGAAAAAGCTAGGAGGAGCATATCTAGAAGCTATAAATATAAATTTCAAAGAAGAAAAAAAGATCAAACCAAATCAAGCAACGACAAAAATCACAACTAAAAAATAAAAAAGAAGTGAGTCTGGTGTGGCAAGGTGTTTGTTTTTGCATAGGCACAGTACGTATTGGGGAAATTAGAAAAAAATTCCCTTGGCCTAAGAGATACAGGGCTTCTCCACCCTTAAAGCATACTATCATGGGAACAAATACAACCTCCCTCTGGACATGCTCATTGTCGAACCCCAAGGTCTTTTTAGGGTACCAGGAAACGTTCTGCTTAGTGTGGCTGTCAAAAATCAGTCCTCTGTATTTAGAGTTCCTGTTTTTTTCACAGGTCATAGGATAAAGTCTAGGAATGAATCTTTCTATATCTTTCTATATGGATCCAGAAGTTCTGTTCCCTCATAGTTGTTGTAGTCATTCTGTTAGTGATCTTGGTTTTTGGATGGGGCCTAGGATACAGTCCATATTTCTTGGCTTCCTACAAACTGGAAAAATAAAGTGGATGATGCCAGGAGCAAAGCAGTTTCATGAACATTGTGTGGAAATAAAAAGAGATCAGACCTAAATATCTAACCCAAAGTTAATGACAATAGAATCAAGAGACCCAAAGTACAATATGCTATACACAAAAGGGGTGGTACACTAGCAGTCCAGGAGTCTAAGGATAGAGATATAGGATGCATGCTGGGAACATGGTGGTGGAAGGAGGTCAACACTGGTGATAGGAATTGCCCTAATTCACTGTCACTTTTTACCTTAATTATAACTGTGAAAGATTTGTAAATCACATTGGTCTCAATAAAAATATTTTTAAAGACAGTATTTTGATAATATCCAGAGACAATATAGATGAGGGCTGGAAGGATCAGCCCACAATATGAAGGTTACCACAAAGAGTGGTGAGTGCAGTTAGAGAAATAACTACACTAACAACTATCATGACAATGGTCGTGAGGAGAGAAATAGAATGCCTTTCTCAAATATAGGCAGGAGATGTATGAGGAAGGTGATGAGGGATATTGGTGGTGGGAAGGTTGTACTGGTGAAGGGCGGTATTCTTTTTTATAACCAAAACCCAACTACAAACATGTTTATAGTAATGGTGCTTAAACATATATTTTTAAAAAAAGAAAGATAAGAAATTTTATCATGAAAATTACTAAAATTTTTACTTGAAATAATTGAGATTATATATAAAATTGCACAAACTGAAATCTTTTGATTTCTCATATCATAAAATACATTTCTAGTTTTTTTATTTGTATCAACAATATTGTAAAGGTTTCAGTGCTTACTTTAATAAGTTTCTAGATTCACAATTTTAAGGTTTTTTTTTTTTTAAAAGTCTAATTGCATATCAAAAATATGTGATAGAGGGGCTGGAGAGATAGTTCAGTGATTCACTAGCTTTCCATATAGCCAATCCTGATTCCACACAGCCAAAATCTGGAACCATAATGCATTCACCTGAGGTTCATCAGGAATGATTTCCTGACAGCACAGAGCAAGGAGAAAAAAACTGATGTCTCTAGGTATGTCTAGAGTCTCCCCCTACCAAAAAGAAATTCAGATATCTTATTTTGAAGTTTCATCCTATTGATAATTGTTGCTAAACCTAATGGCTATTAACTATTTAATGACTATATATTTAGCAACCACATGTAATTAAATTTAATGACTAATTTTATTTTTTTTTGTTTTTTTTTTGTTTGTTTTTGGGTCACACCCGGCAGCTCTCAGGAGTTACTCCTGGCTCTACGCTCAGAAATCACCCCTGGCACCCTTGGGGGACCATATGGGATGCTGGGATTCAAACCACTGACCTTCTGCATGAAAGGCAGATGCCTTACCTCCATGCTGTCTCTCCAGCCCCGACTAATTTTATTTTTATATAATCACAAAATTTTTCATAATTGTTATCTTCTGTGAATAAAATCAATTTTATTAATTTTCTTGCCATTTTTCTTTCTTTATTGCATTGATTATGTCCTTCACCATGAAAAATATATTATTCACCAATAAAGCAAGAAAAAAGAAATAAGAACACTTCATTTCTTTTTTTTCCTGCCATCATTTCTTTTTTCTTGCTTTATTGCACTGGTCATATTCTTCATTAGTATAAAATTAATTGAAAATGATGACAGAATTACTTTCTTGTTCTGCATAAGACAATTTTTATTTTTGCCATTGAATATGTTTCCTATATGTCTTCTTTAAAACTGTATCTGATTTTAAAAGCTACCTTTCTTGTTTTGTGAATGAACTGTTGTTGCATTTTAACCTATATTTTATTTAGTATATATTGCTATAACCATATAATGTATTATATTAAATGCCTTTTTAAAATGTTAAAACCAGCATTTTTATTCCTGAGATAAAGCTTATATTCATAACAAAGGATCTTTGACCTTCTTTTGTATGAATATATTAAATTTGCCAATGTTTTATTAAGAACTATTTATCATTTTATGAGGGACATTGATCTGTAACAGTATTTTCTTGTTTGGTTGTCAGTAATCCTGGGCTAACAAAATGAGTTGGCAGTGCTTATTCCAAATTTATTAATTTCCAGAACAAGTTTGAAATTCATTGCTATCATTAGTATTGCAGAGCATTATTTAAAATCGCAGTGGTTAATAGGATCTGTGTTTATTCATCTTTGTAATATAAATATTTTTATGCTTCTCAATTAGGTAGGATGCTAGCTTCAGAGAGTCCCTTTGTCTCGATGAAAATTCTATTTCAATCAAACTGTTTAGCTTAGACAGAAATAGCTTTTATCAATGTATCTTTTTGACAAGCTCTGAAAATAATTATATGTATTTTTATTTGATCAGTGCATAGATAAATTATGACATATTCTAAAGTGTTGAAAAATTCAATTTTTTCCATTCTGTCGAATCTTTTTTACATTAATTAATGGCCATAATTAACGAGGTCTATAGTTTAATACATACAGAAAGAATTTTTGAGTGTTGTTTGTGGTGCCACAGATCAAGAACTGCTAGATATTTCATATTTTTTCTGAATGATTTCAGGTCTGACCATTTATAATCTTTAAGTGTCCAATAAAGTTTTATATAAATTCAAACATATATTGTGAGCAGTTCTTTGGAAAATTTTTAAGATATCATTGTTGTTTGGGAATTTTTATGTCTCTAATTTTAAAATAGTGTATAATCAATTGTAATCAATGTTTTATGGATCTCACATTTACAAACATTTATGATAATGTGCGAGTACAAATGTAGGTATAAATATATGTGCACAAAAGTATTTTAATTTAATATATATGCAGATACATGCCTAATTATATATATTTGTATAGTTTAAAACACCTCATAAATACCATATGTAGTAAATATTATACATAGAAAAAGAATTCTGTTACTTAGCTTGTATGTACATAGTGAATCTACTGCTTCCTCAAATTTCATCAAAGCCAAAGTGGGCACTGTTACATTTTAATGTAGCATTTTCATGCATTTCTAATAATTATTTCTCTGACATTTTTTAGAATTATCTTTATTTAAACACCATGATTACAAATATGACTATAGTTGTATGATTACAGTCATGTAAAGGACACCCCCCTTCACCAGTGCAACATTCCCACCACCAATTTCTCTGCCTTTTATATATAAGATATAAAAATAATTAAAGCTTAACCATGAATGGTTTCTTTTATCAACATAAATGATTTTTAAAAATACAGCTTAATGTTTTTACTTTTACTCTGGAATTAATAATGTATTTCTTATGTGAATTTTGTTAATGCTAAAATATATTAACCTAACCTTTAAAGAAACATACTTGCATTACTGTAATTTAGGTCTGTTTTTGTAAACAGAACAGAGATATCTTCTGTTTTCTTCTTTTCTTTCTTTTAATCTGACCTGGGCCTCTCTTCCATCCTAATGGAGAGTTTAACCCACTTGCCTGTATTATTACAACTGATGTGTTTGTTCCCTGTCATCTTTTTTCTTGCCTTTATTCTGTCTAGTAATCTTCGTGTTTTATACCTTGTGCTATTTGAAATACACTTTCTTTGCTTTTATCCTCTATAATTATCTTGAAATGAATGTATCATATTTTCATTCACACTGACACTCACATTTTCATGTCCCAGGCGTATTTTTAGCCTATGTGAATCTAATTAATCAACTGACTACATTGATCTTTGTTGGTCTAATTTATTTTCACTTGCCCTCTGTTAAAACAAAAATTTCTATTTATTTATTTATTTATTTATTTATTTATTTATTTATTTATTTATTTATTTATTTATTTATTGGTTTTGGGGTCACATCCGACGGCACTCAGAAATTACTGCTGACTCTGCTCAGAAATCGCTCCTGGCTGGTTCGGGGATCATATGGGATGCCAAGATTTGGAACCGTAATTCATCCTGGGCTGGTTGCATGCAAGGCAAACCCCCTACAGCTGTGCTATCTCTCCAGCCCTAATGAAATTTCAATAGTCTTTCCTTCATCGTCACTCCAGTCCAACCCCTGGGCTTCATTGATGACATTAAAATCACAGGTTGAAAGTACCATTCAGCATTAATATTGTAATGTTAAACTTCATTTGGCATAATTACCAGATTTGTAGTAAACTTTTTTCTTTTTCTTTTTGTTTGTTGTTGTTGCTGTTGTTTGGGGGGGGGTCACACCCGGCAGCGCACAGGGGATACTCCTGGCTCCACACTCAAAAATCACTCCTGGTAGGCTCAGGAGACCATATGGTATGCCGGTATTTGAACCACCGACCTTCTGCATGAAAGGCAAATGCCTTACCTCCATGCTATCTCTCCGGCCCCAAACTTTTGTTCTTCTTAATTGATTTTCCACTACTTTTCCATGGATTTCTTGTTTGCACCATTCATTCATGTTTCACTTCAAAATGATTGGAATACATTTCAGGAAGTTTCAAAAAAATGTGTAGGTGCCATGTTTTCAGATTTTCGTGTGTGTGTGTGTGTGTGTGTGTGTGTGTGTGTGTGTGTGTGTGTGTGTGTGTGTGTGTGTTTGCTTGCTTGTTTTTTGGGAGCCACACTGGCATTGCTCATGGATCATTCTTGACTCTGCACTTAAAAATCTTTCCTGGCAGGCTCCAGGGACCCTCTGAGATGCCTTGGTTCGAACCAGGATGGCCTGCCTTGCAAAGCAAATGCCCTACCCACTGTCCTATCACTCCAGCACCTCAAGCTATTTCTTCATCCATATGATGAATAACAATAAAAAATCTATTTTGCAACAGTAGCTGGACTGGGTAATATAAATCCAAATACACATACCAGTTACCACCCTCAACAATAATATATGGAAAGAGTTCATTTTCTTGCCATCAGATTTAGTTAGTGACTACTCTGTGACTACTCACCATCACGGTCCTCAAGATGCCTGAAGTTACTCCTTCCTTTTATTTGTCATCTTACAGGTCTTGTTTTCTGGTTTTGAAACTTTTATAAGTAATGCAGTGATTTACTACTTATATATATACATAATAATATATCATATATAACATTAATCATCATTAAATACTAATATCAAATAATTAATACCGAATTAAATGTTGCTGTTTATTATGTAATGATATTTAACTTTTAAAATATTTAATTTTTTGAATACTAATATTTTAAAATATTAACATTAAAATTATATTGTAACATAATATGTAATAATATATAATAACTACTAATTAGTGATTTACAAACAATAATTTTATACTTGAAGTATAAAAAATCTCCATGTATCATTGGATTAAAAATCTTCTCTGAAATGTGCAAGTGCCTCTAATCATTGATTTCTCCCTAATGCATGGGTTCCCTTTATTAAGCTTGGCCAAGTTTCCCCTCCATGTAGAGATTATTTAATAAATACCAAATTGTTTTCTCTCTGCAGCATGTTTCCAGGGCCCTCATTATGCTTTTTGCTCTCACTTGTCCTTTAAATCAGCCCATTTCATAGACTCCCTGGTTCCAGTCTTCTAGTTGCCTGTTCTGTGCATTCTAAAATTGTTTCTGAGTTAGACTTGATATCATTATTTCTAGTTCCCAAGCTTCACATTACTGTCTTTTACTTTCTAGTTCCCAAGCTTCACACTACTGTCTTTTACTTTGGGTATAAATATGAATTTTGATATGGTTGTAGGATACCTTATTTAACTCCCCTGTTTTGCATAACTGGACATTTTATTGACTTTGGTGCTCTGTTCCTTTGCTGTTCTCTTCAAGGCTTTCACAAAAGCCATCTCTATAGGTGTTTTGAGGCTGTCAAAGAGCTTTTGTTCTATAATTTTTATGTTAATGAGGGTCATTGCCTATTGTGACAAAACACACATATCTTAAACCTTATTTAAATCAGGGCCAGAGTGATAACACAATGGGTAGAGCATTTGCCTTGCAAAGGGCTGATCTCTAGCATTTCATATGGTTTCCTGAGTCTGCTAGGAGTAAATTTTTTTGGTTTTTGATTTTTGTTTTTGGATTTTGGGCTACACCTGGTGATGCTCAGGGGTTACTCCTGGCTATATGCTCAAAAATCGCTCCTGGGTTGGGGTACAATATGGGACACCAGGGGATTGAACCACAATTGTCCTAGGTTAGCGCATGCAAAGCAAACACCCTACCGATTGCACCACCACTCCAGCCCCCAGGAGTAATTTTTTAAAAGCAATTTATTAATTGATTGGTTGGTTGATTGCTTGGTTGGTTGGTTTGTTTTGGGCCACACCTGGCAATGCTCAGGGGTTACTCCTGGCTCTATGCTCAGGAATCGCTCCTGGCAAGCTTGGGGGACCATTTGGGATGCCAGGAATCAGCGGCTTGCAAGGCAAATGCCTTACCACTGTGCTATCTCTCCAGCCCCCAGTAATTTCTGAATGAGAGCTGCCAGGTGTGGCAAACCCCTCCCAAAATTATTTAAACCATTTCTAAGTGTATTGCATGCACAATTGCATGTAGTATATTTTATGTTCTACAATAAAACTGGTGTCTTAAAAGTTCTTTTGCTTGTTTGGGGCCGTGTTCAAGGATTTTTCCTGGTCCTATTCTCAGGAGTCTCTTTTCTCTTTCCAGAGTCAGTACATATTCTCTGGAATTTTTCAGTAGTACTCTGTCCCCCTTTCCTCTTACTATATTTTCTAATTATATCCTCTCAAAAGCAGCATAACTTGTGAGAAGAGTGGATTCCTCAGTCCCTCCAACTTGCAGAGTCTGAGTCCCCTTTCAGTTATATGCCTGGATTTCTATTAAGACGTTAAGCTCTTGGTTCATTTCCTAGTCTGCAGTGGATTTCCAGCTTTTATACTTTTGTTTCAATAAAGTGAGGTGATGTTTTTCCTTTATCTTCAGGAATCCGTGATCAATAGTCATGGCAGAAGAAATTAAGTAAAGGACTCAGGGGAATTTATTTGCTAATCTGAACTTGAAGCTGCTTTGGCTTTGCAAGTCTACTATGTTTTCTTGGATAATCTATTGGGGTAGGTGACCTCATAGAGGTTGCAGTCTCCCTTATCTCAGTTGTCAATATCCGTATGTAGCTCCACATACATTCCAGCAGCAACAGTCCTGTAGCATGCTGCCAAGTGATGTGGGCAATACTTAATTCTCAGTCATCAAACAATCCTTACCTGCAGCACAATAGTTTCCATGTACATCCATGTGTAGGAAAATTTTACGATTTCATTTTCCCTGACAGCTGCATAGTATTCATTGTGTATATGTACCACAGTTTGTTTAGCCACTCATCTATTGTGGGCCATCTGGGTTGGTTCCAGATTCTGGCTACTATAAATATTCCTGTATGAATATTGGGGTGCAGAAGGTATTTTGTATTATGTTTTTATGTTCCTAGGGTATATCCCTAAAAGTGATATTGCTGAATCATATGGGAGCTAAACTTCCATGTAATTTTCCATAAAGGCTGGACTAGATGGCATCCCCACCAGCAGTGAATGAGAGTTCTTTTCTCCCCAAATCCCTACCAGCACTGATTTATTTTTTGTGATGTGTTCCAGACTCTGTGATGTGAGATGATACCTCATTGTTGATTTTAGTTGCATTTTCTTGATGATTAGTGATGTGGAAATATTTTTTCATATGCCTTTTGGCCATGTGTATTTCTTCTTTGAGGAATTATTTGTTCATTTCTCCCCATTTTTTGATCGAGTTAAATAATTTTTTCTTGTTAAGTTCTGCCAATACCTTGTATAACTTAGATATTAGCCCCTTATCTGATGAGTATTGGATGAATAGTTTCTCATTCTGTGGGTGGTCTTTGTATCCTAGTCACTATTTCCTTTGAGGTGCAGAAGCTTCTCAGTTTAATATAGTCAGATGGAGAGAGATAGACACAGAATAGTCCCACTCATCTATAGGATTTAAGAAAAATAAAAGACATTCTTGTAATAATACCCAGAGACAATGGGGATGAGGGCTGGAAAGACAGGCCCACAATTTGAGACTTACCACAAAGAGTGGTGAGTGCAGTTAGAGAAATAACTACACTAACAACTATCATGACAATGGTAGTGAGAGAAATAGAATGCCTGTCTCAAATAAAGGCAGGGGGTGAAAGAAGAGAGAAGTGGGGGCATTGGTGGTGAGAAGGCTGCAGGGGTGAACAGGGCTGATTTTTTTTGTTTTTTTTTTTTTGTTTTGTTTTGTTTGTTTTGTTTTGTTTTGTTTTGTTTTTGGGCCACATCCGGCAGTGCTCAGGGGTTACTCCTGGCTGTCTGCTCAGAAATAGCTCCTGGCAGGCACGGGGGACCATATGGGACACCGGGATTCGAACCAACCACCTTTGGTCCTGGATCAGCTGCTTGCAAGGCAAACGCTGCTGTGCTATCTCTCCGGGCCCTGGGGCTGATTTTTTAATGACTGAAACCAACTACAAACTTATCTGCAATCATGGTGCTTAAATAAAGATAGTATTAAAAATCCTTACCAATTTTGTATTGGTTTGTTCTGGGGTTACCTGGCAGTGCTATGTATCTTTTCTTGGCTCTGTGCTCTTGTGGTGCTTGGAGAACAATACAGGATGCCAGGGATTCCAACTATGGTCAGCTATGTGCAAGGCAAGTGCCTTGTCTCTTGTTCTATCTCTCTGATCCAGGTGATTTTTTTATTTTATTCTTGGAAAAAATCATCGTAATTGAAATCAGCTTCCATGTGTGAACCAGAGCTAGATCTCTCTCTGAAAAAACAGCACTAATTTACCAGGCTATGAATGAGCCATCATCCTAGAAGTGAATTCTTTAATCAAGCCTTTAGGGAACTGTATCATGTGTCTCTAACCTTGACTCAGGAGAGAAATGAGTTCAAACCACCACACTAAGAGGTTTCACAATATAACTTATGAGATAATAAATATTTATTGTTAAGTTGCTTATACTTAGGGTTTGGACAATAGACTACAAATCCAACCATCCATTGCATTTGTATTGCATTTATATTTGTATTGTAAATGATTGCTTCTGGAAACCTTTTGATCTGAGCATGGAGAAAGATGCATATGCCCTTCCTTCCTCCCTCCCTCCTTCTTCCCTCCTTCCTTTCTCCCTCCCTCCCCTCCTCCCTTCCTTCCTTTCTCCCTTCCTCCATTCCTTCCTCCATTCCTTCCTCCCTTTCTCCCTTCATTCCTCCTTTCCTTCCTTCTTCCCTCCCTCATCCATCCCTCATTTTCTCCCCCTTTCTTCCCCTTCTTCTTTCCTCATTCCCTTTCTTTCCCCTTCCTTCCTTCCTCTCTCTCCTTCCTTCCTCCCTTCCTCCTCCCTCCCTCCCTTACTTTCTCCCTTCCTCCCTCCCTCCCTTCCTTTCTTCCTCCCTAGCTCCACCCTTCCTTCCTCCCTCTGCCCTTCCTTCTCTCCCTCTCCCTCCTTCCTTCCTTCTTTTCTTCCTTCCTTCTTTTCTTCCTTCCTTCTTTTCTTCCTTCCTTCTTTTCTTCCTTCCTTCCTTCCTTCCTTCCTTCCTTCCTTCCTTCCTTCCTTCCTTCCTTCCTTCCTTCCTTCCTTCCTTCCCTCTTTCTTTTCTTGATATTCTTGATATTCACACATCTTGCTGTGCTCGGGGCTTATTCTATTCCTGGGTCTTTGCTCATACATCACTCCTGGCAGGTTTGGAAACTATAGGGGATGGCAGGAATCTAACCCAAATCAGTTGTGTGCAAGGCATGTACCTCGCCTTCTATACTGTTGCCCTGGCTCTATTCGTGTTCTTTCTATCTGCTTCTTATGCCTTCCTTATTTCATTATGCTTTGGAATGATTTTCAAATATCTCTATTTACTTAATACAGTTTCATCTCACTCCTAAATACTATCATTTCTAGATAATTAGAGTAAATAAATTATCCCTCGGTAATAATTAGCTTTCTTAAAAACAAGTATATTTTTATGAACACATTTGTAAGTTGTTTTCTTAAGTAGCTGGGGGAGACACATTAATGATTTCTACTCTAGTACAGATTTTCTAATAAAAATATGTTTATATAGTCTTGAAGCATTTATTTTCCTTTAATCTTAACAAGGACACATAAAATTAATTTTTTATATTTATTATCCTAGAATTCTTTAAAATAAAACTGACATATCTACATATGCTTTAAATGTTAAAGCAAGGTAAATATGTATAATCTTTGGTTACTAAGGTAGAAAATCATATGAGTTTTAATAGCAGATATTTTTCTTATTCTTTATGCAAATTTTAATTCATTTTCCTGTTTCATTGCATTGGCTAGATTTTTCAAAATTATACTGAATATTTATAATGGTAGCTGATATTTCTTGCCTTACTTTTCCTATATACACTCATATCTAGTGGTTTTCCTATAAGAATTCATGCTGACTTAAATTTTAAGAGTGATCTCTTCTTGAAAGTTGATCAGTGTTTATTTTCATTTATTTATTCTTCATAGAATTTTGGTAAGTAATCAACTTTAACAATAATACGTGTTTGTATTCTTAGAATTAATTTTAGGTCATTTTTATTTATTTTACACACTTTTAGATCCTCTTTGCTAATGAAAATATATTATTATAATTTAAACACTGCATATAATAGTGGAGACAGGAAAATGTATGTTCCCTGACAATACATAGATGATCAATATAGTTTGGCTGTAGAAGTAGTAGTAATTACTGCTGCAGCAAATGCTGTAAATTCACATTTTCTAAAGCCCTGCACTGGTTCAAATCACTATTAAGAGCACAAAGGAGAACCTTTGAGATAACGTAGCAATTTTCCTGTCACCAGGCTTATCCCCCAAAGTTACAATTAAATGTCATCAGCAAATGGAAGTACAAAAATGTATTTTTTTAGACGTAGTTTTTTCACATCGCCTCTGTAATCCAACCTTTTATTAGGACTGAGATGCCTACTTCTAGCCACATAGCATAGAAGAAAGAGCCATAGCTGACACCACTCTATTGCGTACCATGTGACCTTGAATATGTCTTCACTCTGTAGTGGGATGTGGCAACCAGTCCTCCATTCCTGAAATTGTTGCTGAGAAGATAAAAAATGATGGCAGCAATGACTGACTTTGAAACTATGGTCTACTGAACTCTGATAAAATTGGGACCTCTTCATATCCAGAGAAAGAGTCCTGTGAAGCCAAGTACAGAATTCATTGCTGCTATGTCTTTGCAGGAATGCTAGAACACAGGTTTACATTTCAGCTCTACTTAATTACCCGTCCTCATCTCGCAGCCATTTTTATATTTAAATAAAACTCTCATTTCACTTAACAATGCAAGGGCTAAAATTTGCATATTAAGTGTGAGTCAGTGGCAAGGATCTCTAATTAAAACCTTCTATTATTTTTCCTTTTTTCCCCTTTTCATTTTTCTCCCCTGAGTTGCTGACATTATTGTAACTGTATTCAGTGTCCCCATTCTGTCAGCCACAGGAGCTGAGGGGAAACCAACCAGAAGCTTCTAAGGAGAGCTGGAGCTTTAGAGAAGCAAAACAAGGGCGGGGTTTGAGAGAAAAAGGAGGTAGACTTGGAAAACACAAAAGATCCTGCAAAAGGCACAAAGGGGCTGAGGGTTAGTAGGGATAGGAAGGAGGAGGGTATTGGTTTTTAAACACTGGACTGAGAGATTAGTCAAGAAATGTCTGTGTAATGATGACCTAATAGGAATAAGAGAAATGGCCTTAATAGCAAGAGAGAGAAAGAACCAAAATAATCTGTATGTGCAGGCACATGTAGGAGAAAGTCAGGAAAAGAGAAATTGGGTCAGCACAGAGCAGACAGATCATAGGGACTAGTAGCCAAGCAAAGAGCTGTGAGCCAAGACACTGAAATTTGATGACGCATATATCATGTATTACCTTGGGGAGATTGCCACAGGTAGGCAGGTCTGTTTGTTCTCTTGGGCATGGAGTTCCCTGCTATGATTAAATAGTACAGGTTTATCCCACATCCCCTCCTAGATATCCCTATGTTTGTCTTATAATCAAATATGAGATTCTTCTCTCACTCCCTTTGACCTTCCTAAAAATAAGATCATAAATTTATTAAAATCTGCTCAGAATCTTATTTTGCTCTCTCTGTTCTTGGGAATGAATGCATTTCTAAAATAATAATGTTTCCAGAGAAAATCAACCTCTTATAATAGAAAGCAGTGAGTGCATGGCCTTGTTTAGCATCTGGGACAAACAGTGTCACTATAATTTCTGTCAGGGGAAAACCTGTCAGCCACATTGCTCAATGTGCATCCAGAGCTTTGAGTGGAATAGTGTGTGGAAAAGATAGGTACAAAGTAAGAGTGGGAAAAGAAATTTTCTACTGAATATTCCTAACACTCCACAGTAGAATCCAGGGGGGGACACATAAAACCAGGTGAGTCCACACTTTGTGACCAGACAAAACTAAAGGATAAATTAATAACTTAGGGCATAATTTTTCTGCATCTCCTAAAAGGAACCTCAACATTACATTCTCAGGCAAATGAAAGGAATAACTTTTTTAGTTGACAGATTCCACCTTTCTGGGCAGCTGCTGTGATTTAACTCTTGGGTATTATCTTCTTCAGATCTCAGGTACTCTGACTCCTTATATGACCTCAGTCTGAGATTCTCAAGGGAGTCAGAGTGATGAGAGTGTTTTAGTGAAGGTAAATTAATTACTCTTTCAGTTTAACCTGAGCTCATTTCTCAGTTAGGTCATCTGCTTTTTCCTGGGGTGCTCTATTGGCATTGATGCCCCTCAAGACTGGGGATATATTCATACTCACCTGCCTAAGTGGTCCTATCCAGTTTAATTCTTGTAGTTACATTGACTAGTATACATCTCTGTTAAGTTTCATGGCCTGCTGTTATTCACAAAAAACATAGACTCAAAGAATTCTGAGAACATAACACTTACCATAAACTTCAGAAAGACCAAAATAGTGTCTCATAGTAATTGTAACCATGTTTAAATATAAATCTGTATGTGTTCTTCATACCGTAACCTCTTCTGGCTTTCATCTTTTCTAAGATCTGGAACAATCAAATTTTTCTCAGACTGTGAATTTTCATGCCTTTATTAAATCTGCAGGATAGCCCATGTCTAATAAAGCAATCCTGCGTCTTGATACAACTCATCCTAAAACATCAGGGCCCTCTTCACACTTCCTGCTATTGAAAATGAAAATTCAAAGTTTCATTGTAGGGAGATAATCCAGCCAAGCAATTTGAACAAGTACTGGCTTCCTTAAACATTGTTGTTTCTTGGGTAAATGTAGTCTAATTCCTCTGTCTTAAATTAAATAGATATGAGCCTGAAGCTGTGTGCAAAAAAGAAACTGTTCTGTGATTGGTGGTTCTTTGAAACAGTGAGTACAAGTTTGTAGTCCATTGTAAATTGCAACTCTGGAACCCCATGGATATCTACCAAGGTGATTGGATTCATGGGAAAAAAGAAAACACAGGATGATTGGTTTGCTTTGTTCCTGTTGTCTTGGATTTCACTTAGGAAATTACCTTTGTGTGACAGCTTCTAGTTGACTTCTCCTTGAACCTCTTTGCAGAGTAAAGTCAGTCTAAGGTGATGCTACCCTTTCCTGATTTGATGTGGGATTTAAAACAAAAAAATATTTAGCTAGCTCTTTAAGGTAGTGGCGAAATCAAAGACAGCGTAGTTAGATTTTCTGCTCCCTCAAACTACACATTCCTCGTATTAGCTGTTCTCATATGGTCAGGTAGTTGGATTAGTAGTTAATGTATTTGGTGCATCTTTAAAGAGATCCTTTTGTATGTGTTATCTAAAAACAAGGAAACTGAACTGTCACACAGAGGGCAGAATCGTTTGCAAATTTATATACATAGAGAGTAAAGTATGCTGTGTTTGACCTTCTGTTTTGGAATACAATTGTAATTTTTCTCCTTCTGTATCTTTATAGTTATTTAATGACACGGCAGAGTAAAAGCCAGAGGTCTTTCAGTGACCTAATGCATATGGGCACCCTGGCCAGTCACCTCGCTGACCTCAGCTTCTGTCCTCATCCTCTTTGTCTCACGAAAAACAGAGAGAGCTTTGAAGTCCATTCCCAGAGCAAACCACACATACTCCCCTGCAGGATAAGGTGCCTGGGATTCTCTTCTGCTTGTCATATCCTCCCCCATCCCACAAAACAACTTCTATCTGTCTATTTTTCTGGGCTTTGAATCACTGAGGGCCTGTCTTACCACCCTCCATGAAAAGCCTTTCACATAGGTGCACACGTATAAAACTTATGCACACATCTTTGCATGTATGCATATACAGATACAGCATTTTTCTTGGACTGTCTATTGATGCAACACTGTTAAGCAGACTATTTTCTCGACTTACTGTCTTTAGCATACGAAATAGTGATAGCAATTAGCAGAGATCCAAGCAATTATTTTCATCACCACCAACAAAAAAATGAGCACATGAATGTATTTGACTGCAAGGAGCATAATAATAGGCAGTGGCTTAGAAAATAGTAATGCATTTGTTTCCAAGTCCCTGCGAGGTTGGAAGCAGGAGCAGCACAGATTCACGGCTTTTAATGGTATGTTACCGGGCCGGAATGATAGCACAGCAGTAAGGCAATTGCCTTGCACGAAGCCAACACAGGATAGACTCTGGTTCAAATCCCAGAGCCTGCCAGGAACGACTTTTGAGCACAGAGCCAGGAGTAGTAAACCCTGAGTGCCACTGGGTATGACTCAAAAACCAAAACAAAAAAAAATAAAAAAGGTATGTTACCTCATGGTTGCAAGATGGCTTCCACCTTTTCAGCCCTCACACCCATGTTCAAAATACAAAGCAAAGCAAAGGGGAGCAAAGACAAATTGCACATACAGGGAACCAGTCATTTTATTCAATAAGGAAAGTTCTTCCCAGCACAACATGGTATAACTTCTCAGCAAGAGAAGATGGTGCTAAGAACTCCAGTGTTTTGCTTGCTTTAAACACCACCTTTGAGAAGGCTTAGGGGTTACATGCTATGTAAGTCCGCATATGGTGTCATTCTGAGGATTAAATATACCATATAGACATGATATCTGCACACAACAATCACCGAGGGACTGAGAATTTTTATTACTAATAAGGAAAGTTCTATAAACCACCACCAAATCCATGCAGATCTTTGCTCTGCTTCTTCCCATAGAAAACACTTAAATGTTTTAGTATGATCAGAGTGATGTTTTTCTAGTACTGTACAGAAGCTTTTCTGTCTCCAATAATCAACTTTAGGGCTAGAGTGATGGCACAGCGGGTAGGGCATTTACTTTGCATGTGACTGATATGGGTTTGATCCCTGGCATCCCATATGGTCCCCAGAGCCTACCAGGAGTAATTTCTGAGTGCAGAGTCAGGATTATCCCCTAATAATTGCTGATTGTGACTCCAAAACCAAAGAGTGTTTGTCTGTGTGTGTGTGTGTGTGTGAGAGAGAGAGAGAGAGAGAGAGACAGAGAGACAGAGAGAGACAGAGACAGAGAGAGAGAAAGAGAAAGACCAACCTTGAGAAAGTAGAGCAGTTTTGGTTTTACTTTTCAATAAAATTTTATTTAAGCACCATTATTACAAGTATGTTTGTAGTTGGGTTTCAGTCATAAACAGAATACCCCCCTTTACCAGTACAACATTCCCACCACCAATGTCCCCTCCTCCCTCACCCCTGCCTGTATTCACAACAGACATTCTACTTCTCTCATTTTTTAACAGTGTCATGCTAGTAGTTAGTGTAGTTCTTTTCCTAACAGCATTTACCACTCTTTGTGGTAAGCTTCAAATTATGAGTCAGTCCTTCCAGCCCTTCCAGCCCATTTCAGCCCTTAACTTTATTGTCTCTGGGCATTATTACAATAATGTCTTTAAGTTTTCTTAAAACCCATAGATGAGTGAACTATTCTGTGTCTATCTCTCTCCCTCTGACTTATTTCACTCAACATAATAGATTCCATGTACATTCATGTCCAAGAAAATTTCATGACTTCATCTATCCTGATGGCTGCATAATATTCCATTGTGTATATGTACCACAGTTTCCTTAGCCATTCATTTGTTGAAGGGCATCTTGGTTGTTCCCAGAGTCCGGCTATTGTAAATAGCACTACATGAATATAGGTGTAAGGAAGGAATTTTTAAATTGTATTTTTGTGTTCCTAGAGTATATCCCTAGGAGTGGAATAGCTAGATTATATGGGAGTTCAATTTCCAGTTTTTTGAGGAATCTCCATATTGTTTTTTATAAAGACTGAACTAGCCGGAGAGATAGCATGGAGGTAAGGCGTTTGCCTTTCATGCAGAAGGTCATCCGTTCAAATCCCGGCGTCCCATATGGTCCCCCGTGCCTGCCAGGAGCAATTTCTGAGCATGGAGCCAGGAATAACCCCTGAGCACTGCTGGGTGTGACCCAAAAAACCACAAAAAAAAAAAAAAAAAAAAAAAGACTGAACTAGAGGGTATTCCCAGCAGCAGTGAATAAGAGTTCCTTTCTCTCCACATACCCACCAGCACTGAATGTTCTTATTCTTTGTGATGTGTGCCAGTCTTTGTGGTTTAAGATGGTACCTTATTGTAGTTTTGATTTGCATCTCCCTGATGATTAGTGATGTGGAGTATTATTTCATGTGTCCTTTGGCCATTTGTATTTTTGATGGGGTAATATGTTTTTTTATTTAGTTCTGTCATTACCTTGTTTATTTTCTATATTAACCCTTGACTGATGGGTATTGGGTGAATAGTTTCTCCCATCCTGTCGGTGGCTTTTGTATCTTGGGCACTATTTCCTTTGATATGCAGAAGCTTCTAAGCTTAATATAGCCCCATCTGTTTATCTCTGTTTCCACCTGTTTGGAGAGTGCTGTTTCCTCCTTGAAGATGCTTTTAGTCTCAGTGTCATATAGTTTTACCTACGTGTTATTCTACATGCCTTATGGTTTCAGGCCTAATATAAAGGTCTTTAATCCATTTGGATTTGACCTTTGTGCATAGTATTAGATGGGGGTCTGAGTTTGCTTTTTTTTGCAAGTGGCTAATCAGTGCCAACACCATTTGTTGAAGAGGCTTTCCCTGCTCCATTTAGGATTTCTTGCCCTTTATTAATGATTAGTTGATTGTATATCTGGGAAACATTCTCTGAATACTCAAATCTATTCCACTGATCTGCGAATCTGTCTTTATACCAATATCATGTTGTTTTGATAACTATTGCTTTGTAATACAGTTTAAAATTGGGAAAAATAATGCTTCCCATATTCTTTTACCCAAGAATTGCTTTAGCTATTCATGGGTGTTTATTGTTCCAAATGAACTTAAGGATTGTGTGATCTACTTCTTTCAAAATTGTCACAGGTATCTTTAGAGGGATTACAATAAATCTGTACAATGCTTTGGGGAGTATTGCCATTTTAATGATATTAATCCTGCCAATCCATGAGCAGGGTATGTGTCTCCATTTCCTTGTATCCTCTCTTATTTCTTGAATCAGGCTTTTGTAGGTTTCTTTGTATAGGTCCTTCACCTCTTTAGTTAAGTTGACCCCAATATATTTGAGTTTGTGGGATACTAATGTGAGTGGGTTTTTTTTTTATGTCCATTTCTACTCTATCATTATTAGTGTATAATAAGGACATTGTCTTTTTGCTTTTTCTTTTGCAGCCACACATGTTGACACTCAGGGGTTACTCCTGGATATGTGCTCAGAAATCGCTCCTAACTTGGGGAACCATATGGGATGCCAGGGATCGAACCGCAGTCCGTCTTAAGGCTATTGACTTTGCGTGTTAATATTATAGTCTGTGACTGGCTATGTCAATCTCTTATTTCTAGAAGCTTTTTGGCAATCTCATTTTATATATATATATATATATATACATATATATATATATATTATCTATGATGTCATCTGCGAACAGTAAGAGCTTGACTTCTTCCTTACCTATCTGGATGTCCTTGATATTTTTTATCTTACATAATTCCGATGGCAAGTACTTCCAGTACTATGTTGAATAAGAGTGGTGAGAGAGGCAGCCTTGTCTTGTACCAGATTTTAGGGGAAAGGCTTTTAGTTTATCTCCAGTGATAATAATTTTTGCCATTGGCTTGTGGAAGATGGCCTTGACTATACTGAGAAAAGTTCCTTTCATTACCATCTTGATGAGGATTTTTATCAAGAATGGGTATTGGACCTTATCAAATGTTTTCTCTGCCTCTATTGATATGATCATATTATTTTAGTTATGGTGTATTATGTTGATTGATTTATGGATGTTAAACCATCCTTGCATTCCTGGGGTGAAACGTACTTGGTCATGGTGAATGACCTTCTTGATGATGCATTGAATTCTATTTGCCAGAATTTTGTTGAGTAATTTTGCATCTGTGTTTATCAAGAATATTGGCCTGTAATTTTCTTTTTTGACAGCATCTCTCTGTCTGATTTGGCATCAATGTGATGGTAGCGTCATAGAAACTATTTGGAAATGTTTCTGCTTCTTCAATTTTATGAAAGAGCCTGAAAAGAATTGGTTGGAGTTCCTCTTGAAAGGTTTGAAAGAATTTATTAGTGAACCCAGCTTTTGGGCCTGGGCTTTTGTTTGGGGGAAGATGTTTGATTACTATTTTAATTTTCTCAACAGTGATGGGGCTGTTTAGATATGCTATCTCATCCATATTTAGCCATCAAAGGTTATAAGAGTCCAAGAATTTGCCCATTTCTGTCAGATTCTCATGTTTCATGGAATAGATTTTCTCAAAGCAGTCTCTGATTATCCTTTGAATCTCTGCAATATCTGTAGTTATCTCCCCTTTTTCATTTCTAACCCATTTTTTCAAGATTCTCTCTCTCAATTTCTTTATGAGTTTTGTCAGTGGTTTGTCAATTTTGTTTATTTTTTCAAAGAACCAACTTTTGCTTTCGTTGATCTTTCAGATTGTATTCTGGGTTTGCACTTCATTGATTTCTGCTCTAAGCTTTGTTATTTCCTTCTACCTACCTATTTTTGGTTCCATTTTTGAGCATTTTTTTTTTTTTTGGTTTTTGGGCCACACCCGGCTGTGCTCAGGGGCTACTCCTGGCTGTCTGCTCAGAAATAGCTCCTAGCAGGCACGGGGGACCATATGGGACACCGGGATTCAAACCAACCACCTTTGGTCCTGGATCAGCTGCTTGCAAGGCAAACGCCACTGTGCTATCTCTCCGGGCCCTTCATTTTCTTATTTTATATGCTGTGTCATTAAGATATTCATGTAGGACTTTCTTCCTTCCTTATGTGTGCTTGCAAAATGATAAATGTTCCTCTCAGTACCACTTTTGCTGTGTCCCATAAACACTGATAATTTGTGTCTTTATTGTCATTTGTTTCCAAGACTATTTTGTTTTCCTCTTTGATTTCATCTCTTTCTCACTCATTGTTCAGTAGTAAGCTGTTTAATTTGAAGGTATTAGGGTTTTTATTCTGTGTCCCTTTGTAGTTCACGTCTAATTTCAGTGCCTTGTGATAAGTGAGGGTAATCTGATGATTTCTGTCCTCTTAATTTTATGAAGATATGTTTTATGGGCAAGCATGTGGTGTATCCTGGAGAAGGACCCATGAGCATAGGAGAAGAATGTATATCCAGGTTTCTGAGAATGGAGTGCCTTTCTTCCATTTCTCTTTTCAGAGCTATTTATTTTTGTTGAGTTTCAGTCTGGTTGACCTATAAAGGGGTGACAGGGCAGTGTTGAGATCTCTCATGATTATTGTGTTGCTATTAATATTTTTTTCAGATTTATCAACAATTGTATTTAAAATTTTGCTGGTTCTTCATTGGGTGTCTATATGTGTAGGAGTATGATTTCTTACTGTTTTACATATCCCTTGACTAGTACAAAATATCCATATTTTTCCTTTACTACTTTTCTGAGTTTAAAGTTTGTGTCATCTGATATTAGTATGGCCAATCCTACTTTTTAAGGGTGTTTTTTGCTTGGACGATTTTCCTCCAGCCTTTGATTTTGAGTCTGTTTGTTCTGACTATTCAGGTATGCTTCTTGTAGGCAGCAGAAGGCTAGATTCAGTTTTTTGATTCATTTAGCCACTCTGTGTTTCTTAACTTGTACAGTTAGTCCATTGACATTGAGAGAAATAATTGTCATGGGTTTTAGTGCCATCTTTGTGTAGAAGTTTGATGTGTTTGTGGTCAGTCTTGTCCTAAATTAGACCTTTCAGGTTTTTTTTTAAGGCTGGTTTTGAGCCTGAAAAATTTCTGAGCTCTTGTTTATCCATGAAGCTATGTATACTTCCTTTAAACCTGAAAGTAAATCTTGCTTGGTGCAGTATTCTAGGTGAATTATTAATTTCATTGAATTTTGTCACTATGTCCCACCACTACCTTCTGGCCTTGAGGGTTTCCTGTTACAGGTCTGCTATAAATCTTAAGAATGCTCCCTTTAATGTAATTTCTCTTTTTTTTATCTTGCTGCTTTCAGTATTCTATCTCTATGTGGGGATTCATTATTGTGACTAGGATGTGTCTTGGGGAGCTTTATCTTAGGTCTCTTTTAGCTGGTTCTTTTTGGGCATGCAGGATTTGGTTGCATGTAGTCTTTAGCTCTGATAGTTTCTTTGTAATGATGTCATTGACTGTTGATTCTTTCTGGGATTTCTTCCTGGATCTCCTGGACTCCAATAATTTTTAAGTTGTTTCTATTGATCTTATCAAAGACATCTATTTTCATCTGTTCACATTCTTTGAGTAATTTTTCCATTGTCTGATCATTTGCTTTAAGGCTTTATTTCCTATCTCTTCTGCTGTTTGGAGTTGTTATGATTTCTATCTCCATATCCTCTTGATTCTTATTTGTGTTCCGTTCAACTCGATCTATGCTTATTTTGACTTTTGTGAACATACTCCTTATTTCTTCTCTAAACTCCATATCTGAAAGACTAACTAGGTGGTTGGCCATATTTTGGTCGTCAGAGTTGCCATCTTCATTCTCTATGTCTGGTGTTGGTCTGCATTGTTTCCCCTTTGTCACACTTGTATAGTGTATTTTTAATGTGTTGTGGTGGTGTTCATCAGCTAGATGATGCTCACAGCCATGAAGCAAAGCAGCAGTGCTCCTCTGGTCAACCCTTTGTGGATGGTACTGCTCACCTCTGAAGAAGATGAGCCCTCAGGGAAGAATGCTGAAGAGGATCAAAATCCCAGGCCAAAGCAAAGCAGAGAAAAGTCCCAAGATATCTTCTATGCTTCTGGCACACAGCAGAAATCCAGTAGTGCAGTTTTTATTTGTTTTCATGTATTAATCCATTCCAAATGTGGCAAAGTACAGGTTCTTTTCTGAATTTTATTTATCTATTTCAGAACATATTAAGGAATTTGTAGTTCTATTCCAATCAACTTTTGGAGTCCAACAATGATGAGGTCTTATCTGATTGGGAAGATTTACAGTTTCTATAGCTGCCTTTGTGCCTTTGCTGTGTCTCCATCTCTTTTCCTTGGGCACCTCTTTGTTTTGGGGTTTCTTGATTCTACTGTCGTTAACTTTGAGTTGGGTATTTTTAAGTCTGATCATTTTTTATTTCTACTCAGTGCTCATAAGACTGCTTTGTCCCAGTACCATCCACTTTTATTTCCTTTTCTTAGTTTGTAGGAAGACAGAACTATGACAAAGAACATGATGATTCATGTTCTATGGTTCTGATTTAAAAAAAAAAAAAGGAAAGCGGGCAGGAGCCACTGTCTAGAAGTGATATATATGAATTTAAAATATAAAAGGGGTGGATGGTATGGTGAGGTTTTTTGGTTTTGTTTTGTTTTGTTAGCATAGGCACATCAAGTATTGGGGAAATTAGAAAGGAAATTCCCTTGGTCTAAGAGATACAGTGTGTCTCCATTGTTGAAGCATACTGTCATGCATCTGACTATAGTCTCCAGATCTGCTCATTATTGAACCCCAAAGTCTTTATGGTGTCAGGAAATGTTCTGCTCAGTTATTGTTGTCAAAGTCAGTCCTCTATAATTGGAGATCTTGGTTTTTGCACAGATCCTAGGACAAAGTCTAGGATAAAGTCTGTCTTTATTGTTCCAGAAGTTCTGCTCAGTCACAGTTGTAGTGATCTTGCTTTTTTGCACAGATCAAGGAACAGAGTGTCTTCTGATATCATCTCACTGTTAGATGATGAAGTTAAATAACCTGCCCTTAGATCAAGTTGTTGCTGTTTCCTCATCAACAGGATGTCAAATGAACTTACCCTGGGCAATTTGGTACCAGAGTGGTATTAGAGTCTCCTCCAGGGAAGTTTGTTTCTTGGTGCGGCAGCAGGGATCTGCGCAAGTTCTAAGGTTTGGATCTGGGATTCAGGGTTGGATGGTCGATGTCTGATCACATGAGGTCTAAGTCGAGTCTCCATAACATATGTTCTAGGTGGAAAGCGCCCCTGTATTTTAAAATTTATGAGTTTTTATCCCGAGTAGATAAGAACTTGTTTCGACACATAAGATTTCCCCATTTTAGTGTGCCTATGCAAAAATGAATGATGCCATATTACAATGTTGTGCATTTGTGGATAAAAATGACAAGCTATACAATCATGTGCCCTGGTTTTGACCTGAGCTTTTATCCTAAGCAAAACTTTTCTACTTCTGTGCTAAGTAGAACCAAAACAAGCAAAAATAAAAATTAGAATAAAAACAAAGTATGGAAGAGACTATTTTTACATTTGTATATAAACACATGAAGAGGTATACTATTAAGATATTGAACATAAAATGAAAATATAGATATACCCATTTAGTCTTTTGAGATAGTCTTGAAAGGATGAGATCCAGGCACAGTTTTGTCCCACACTGTGGTCTTATTAAGACTGAGAGATGGGGGCTGAAGGGATAGCACGGTGATAGGGCATTTCCTTTCATGCAGCCAATTCAGGAAGGACAGTGGTTTGAATCCCGGCATCCAATATGGTCTCACGCACCTGCCAGGATCAATTGCTGAGCACAGAGCCAGGAGTAACCCCTGAATGCCGCCAGGTATGACCCACCCCACGAAAAAGGTTTGAGAGTTGGTTTGCAGCAGTAAGGGATCAGATAATGTCTTCGAGCTGGGGATTCCTCTGGAGCTGAATCCAGTAGCAAGCAATAGTCCACATTGAGGGAGGGTGGAAAAGAGCGCCACATGGATTGCATCAGCAGCAGTGGTAGTGGTTGCAGCTTCTTGCTGTGGTGAGAAAGGAGGGGCTGAGAGGATGTTCCATTGCTTTGGGAATTGGGTAGCAGTTTAGTGGGGCAGGTGCATTGTCTCATTTCCTAAGGAGTCAAGAACTGAGGGTGAAGGGGCCAGAGTGGTGGCACAAGTGGTAGGGTGTCTGCTTGCATGGACTGTGGTTTGATCCCCTGGCATCCCATATGGTCCCCCAAGCCAGGAGTAATTTCTGAGTGCATAGCCAGTAGTAACCCCTGAGAGTTACCGGGTGTGGCCCAAAAAACAAAAAAGGACTGTGAAGAGGCTTAAATAGGGAGAGATAGCTGATCAGGAAAGAGGGAATGAGGATAGAAAGAGTTCTAAATGGGGGTGAGGAAAGGAGGAATAATATATAACAGGGACTATATACAATATAGGCATGGATTGTTTACAATATAGATTAGGCAGATTTAGAAGAGTCTACTGAATACAAACTCATGCCTTCTTATATACAGACATTAGAGATATATTCATAGATTGTGGTTGGAGTCCTGAACCTTATGGGGTAGGCCAGAGCACTTAAAAAATAGTTGAATTAAGAAAATATAGGTAGGATGGTCCCCCCAAGCCAGGGGCGATTTCTGAGCACATAGCCAGGAGTAACCCCTGAGCGTCAAACGGGTGTGGCCCAAAAACCAAAAAAAAAAAAATATATATAGGTAGGGGCCGGCATGGTGGCACTAGAGGTAAGGTGTCTGCCTTGCCAGCGCTAGCCTGGGACAGACCGCAGTTCGATCCCCCAGCATCCCATATGGTCCCCCAAGCCAGGAGTGGCCTCTGAGTGCATAGCCAGGAGTAACCTCTGAACGTTACCAGGTGTGGCCCAAAAACCAAAATAAATAAATAAATAAATAAATAAATAAATAAATAAATAAATAAAATAAAATATATGTAGATAAAAATAGATTAAAAGAAAGAAAAGAAAAAATGAATAAAGAAAAATAGGTAAATAAATAAATTGGGTCAGCATATTGGAGAAAAAAGGTTTCCCAATTTCTAGGGACTTCATCAATGGCAGGGGTGAACTTTGCTAAATTTTTGGATGAAAATTAACATCTAAAGTGCTAAGCAATATGATAGCAAGCACTATAAAAGGAGTCTACCCTGGGGCCGGGCGGTGGCGCTGGAGGTAAGGTGCCTGCCTTGCCTGCGCTAGCCTAGGACGGACCGCGGTTCGATCCCCCGGCGTCCCATATGGTCCCCCAAGAAGCCAGGAGCAACTTCTGAGCGCATAGCCAGGAGTAACCCCTGAGCGTCACAGGGTGTGGCCCAAAAACCAAAAAAAAAAAAAAAAAAAAAAAAAAAAAGGAGTCTACCCTAAGTAGAATCATCCCCCATTTCTTATGCATTGAGGTTCCTTTCCTGAAAGTAAACTGACAGTGTGGGCATCATACTATAATGGTAACATAGTTTTAATTGAAGAAGGAGAAAAAAGGAGAAGATAAATAAAATTACTAAACAAATAATAAATAAAGGGATAATAGTAATTTGAAAAAAACATACTAAATGAGTTAGACCTGCAATGTAATTTCCTGGTTTCCTAGTTCAGTGGTCTCCATGGTCATAAGCTTTAGTTCATAGTAGAAGGCAAGTTTCACAACATTTTCTGAAAGCATCTATAATGGATTAAATCATCTTCTTTTTTTTTGTTTGTTTGTTTGTTTGTTTGTTTGGGCCACACCCGGTAACGCTCAGGGGTTACTCCTGGCTATGCGCTCAGAAGTTGCTCCTGGCTTGGGGGACCATATGGGACGCCGGGGGATCGAACCGCGGTCCGTCCAAGGATAGCGCAGGCAAGGCAGGCACCTTACCTGTAGCGCCACCGCCCGGCCCGGATTAAATCATCTTCTATGATTTGAGGTTAGCAATGGGCTTGTGTATGTATTTTTTTTTAAATTTTTTGGTTTTTGGGTCACACCCGGCAGCACTCAGGGGTTACTACTGGCTCTATGCTCAGAAATCACCCCTGGCAGGCATGGGGGACCATATGGGATGCCGGGATTCGAACCACCGTCCTTCTGCATGGAAGGCAAACACCTTACCTCCATGCTATCTCGCCGGCCCCATGTATTTTTAATTATATAATTCATTTATACATAGAAATAATCTGGACTGTCTATTTACAGTATTTTTCATTATTCTTTTTCATTGGTCAAATATATTTCATATAATAGTCAATTGACTTGTGTTGTTTTTCCCTCATTTTATGAACACACCCACTAAATTTATCTAATATGGTAAACTTCAGTACATTTCACTGTTTCTTTCCAAGCCCATTATTTGTATGTATTAAAACCAAGGAACAACTTGGTTTTGAAAAAACCTGGCTTGGGGGACCATATGGGATGCCAGGGGATCAAACCACAGTCCATGCAAGGCAGACAACCTACCACTTGTGCCACCACTCTGGCCCCTTCAACCTCAGTTCTTGACTCCTTAGGAAATGAGACAATGCACCTGCCCCACTAAACTGCTACCCAATTCCCAAAGCAAAGGGACATCCTCTCAAACCTTCAACAACTCACCTCACACTCTCAAATTAAACTTTTTCTTTTTCTTTCTACATCTTGGCTCAACCAGACATTTATACTCAGGACCAAACTACTCTTCTTTTCCTTCATTTTAAAGTTATCACTATCAACAGGTTCTCTCATTTTTCAAATATTAAAACTCTCAGTCAAATCCCCAATGCAGTTTTCTTGCAGTTGTCCAGACTAGAGTCATTTAACAAATCCAAAATACTACTTTCAAAACTATAGCTGCTTAATTGGCTCATAACAGTAAGACTTGGATTCACTTGGTAAAGTTAATAGGATTTAACATATATGTATATATATACATATATATATATGCATACAAACACCTTTTTAATTAAGGAACAAAAATAATTTAAATACACGCCAATTTGAAAAGGCATCAAAGAAAAAAAATAAAAGGAAATACTAAAAACTACTTTACAGTACAAAATATTAAATAATTGGCAGGATATATGCATGAAAAACAGGAATGTGCAGTGAAAAACAACAGTACATAGCATTCCAGTTGATGAAATTAAGATTTATTAACATTCATGGTTTGTTTTTTAAGGAACTTAAGATTCAGTGTAAATTCAAAAGTATTACAGATATTCCATGTAGATTTTAGGCCAATGATGAAATTTCAAGTTCTACCTGCAAGGTTCAACAAACACTAGCAAAATTCTAGTATTTGCAAAATTTTAAGTTTTGGCTGATACTATGTCACAATTGGTGAGTACTAAGAAGTCACGATGAATGCAAAATAAGAAAACTCATTTCAGAATGATTCATTTGATTATAAATAGGAGGCTTGCATCTTCTAAATAATCTTAGAAAATACCTAAAATATCAAACAAACAACCCCCGCCCCCCGCAGATTAGCAGTAACCGGAACATATTCTATAGCTGCCATTGGACAAAGAGAATGACCCACCCAGATCCAACAGCCATGCACCCCAGGATTCTGCCATGCTCCTAGAAGCCAACTGGACATAGATCCCGCTCCCTCCACTGAACCTTTCCATGCATCTAAATTAGAGTCGTTATCTGCTTGCTGCCTAAGTGGGTCTTGTCCCGTGCTCTCCGGGTGCCAGTCAGGGTGCTGGGCTCTTGCATCCACAGGGATATGCATTGTGCTCTGGTGCCAGCATGGGGCTGGGTAGAAATCCTCCTTTGGGCCATGATGCTGCCAGCACAGGGATTGTTCTCCTCCCCTTCCTTGTGGAGCTTGAGCAGGCCCTGCCACTCTCTGGGGCTGCAAGCCTGCTGCATAGGGGCCATGGAAACCCAGAGGCAGTGAAGACACTGTTGCTTGTGGAATACATCTTCGGCCTGCAGCATGTGGGACTGGCCCAGGGAGGGGTGTAGGCAGCACAACCTGAAGATACTTTTAACTTTATCAGAGTTGCTCAAAGAGCCCAGAAGGAGCCCGATAGTTACATCTCCGTCCTGTAAATCCTCCAAGACCAGCTGCATTGGGATGGGCTGCCGGTACACCTGGTAGTAGTGGTACTCATTCTGTGTAAAGGCAGACTGAGAACCAAGATGTCTTGAAATAGGAAAATGTAAAGTTTATTTCCGTTTTTATTCTTTAGTTCCCCATGGCAAAGTAACACTCTGCTTGCTTCAATTCTAGGATCTTTTTGCTTTTGTTTTATTTTGTTTTTTGCATGTAATGAGAAATCTTATTTTATTTTTTTATTGTGAACAAAGTGAATTATGAGTCTTTCACAGTAATATTTAAGGTACATAGTGACAATGAATCAGGGGCATTCCCTCTACCAGTGTTGTCCTACCTCCACCCCTGTTCCCAGCATGCATCCTATATCTCCGTTCTTTGCCCCTCACACTGCTAGTGTAACTGGTCTCCTCTGTGTATAGTTTAATGTAGATTGGATATCGATTTGGTTGTCATTGACTTTTGGTTTGGTGTTTAAGTCTGATCATTTTTTATTTCTACTCAATGATCATATGACTGTTTGGTCCGGGTACCATCCATTTTCCCCCCTCAGTTTATGAAGCAGAACAAGATGATTCAAGTTATGTGGTTCTGTTCAAAAGAAAGAAAGAAAGAAAGAAAGAAAGAAAGAAAGAAAGAAAGAAAGAAAGAAAGAAAGAAAGAAAGAAAGAAAGAAAGAGAGAGAGAGAGAGAGAGAGAGAGAGAGAGAGAGAGGGAGGGAGGGAGGGAGGGAGGGAGGAAGGGAGGGAGGGAAGGAGGGAGGGAAGGGGAAGGAAGGAAGGAAGGAAGGAAGGAAGGAAGGAAGGAAGGAAGGAAGGAAGGAAGGAAGGAAGGAAGGAAGGAAGGAAGGAAGGAAGGAAGGAAGGAAGGAAGGAAGGAAGGAAGGAAGGAAGGAGGAAGGAAGGAGGAAGGAAGGAAGGAAGGAAGGAAGGAAGGAAGGAAGGAAGAAAGAAAGAAAGAAAGAAAGAAAGAAAGAAAGAAAGAAAGAAAGAAAGAAAGAAAGAAAGAAAGAAAGAAAGAAAGAAAGAAAGAAAGAAAGAAAGAAAGAAAGAAAGAAAGAAAGAAAGAAAGAAAGAAAGAAAGAAAAGAGAGAAAAAAATAAAACTGGGAGGAGTCTGTCTAGAGGTTCCCTGCAACAACACCAGGAACCAAACTCCCCTGGAAAATTCCTAATATTGCTCTTGCACCAACATGCACCAGTTTTGATATGACATTCTGACAAGGAGGAAACAACAACAACTTAATCTAAGAGCAGGTTTTCTTATCTCATCACCTAATGGTAAGATGAAATCAGAAGACACATTGTCCTTTGATCTGTGCAAAAACCAAGATCTCTAACTCCAGAAGACTGACTTTGACAATTCTGACTGTGCAAAACTTATCCTGGGACCAATAAGAAAGATCCTAGCCTAGGCTTCGGCCTAGGATTTATCTATAACGAAGATTTCTAATTCCAGAGGTCTGACGTTTTCAGCTGTGACTGAGCAGAACTTCTGGAACCATAATGAAAGACTCTATCCTAGGATTTGTGCAAAAACCAAGACCACTAATTACAGAAGACTGATCACAACAACAGTGATGGAACAGAACTTCTAGAACTGTAAAGAAAGAATCTATCCTAGGCTCTGTCCTATGACCTGTGCAAATACCAAGATTTCTAGTTACATAAATTTGATGTTATCATCCACAATTGAGCAGAAAGTTTCCTGGCACCATAAAAAAACCATGGGGTATGAAAATGTGTGTCTACAGAGCATGTAGTTGTTCCTATGACAGTCTGCTTCAAGGATAGAGAAACCAGTATCTCTTAGACCAAGGAAATTCCCTTTCTAATTTCCCTAATACTTATTGTGCCTATGCAAAAAAAAAAGGGGGTGAAGAAAAAAAGCATAAAATCTTGCCACACTAGTCCTCCTTCCTCTTTTTCTTTGTTCTTGCAGTTATTATTTGTTTGTTTTTTTCTTTTTGCTTTTTATCCAGATACTCCAATTTGTCAGTGAAATACTGGCATTCTGATTAGCCTTTCTTTAGGTTGATAGCCTTGTATTTTTATTATAACCTCCTCCAGGAGCTGAATATCAGGGTGGTCATTTTTCAGAACTTCTCTTAACAGTAACAGATATTTGATTAGCAGACTCCAAAGATTATCTAAGAAGCTCCAAAGATCCAGTTTCCAACTAATGGAAAACTCCAGGCATTTCTGGAGGAAGTCTTGGACTATCAAATCCTATTTCTTTATATTGAAAAAAGCTTTGGCTGACTGCTGGTTACTACAGTAATCTCTTTAGAGATATTCAAGCCTGGCAACCAGTTCACAAGAGTGTGCCCAATCTGTGCCACTGTACACCAGGCTTGGTTGTTTCTCCTTTTTTTGCCAACAAATCTTCATGAAGGGTATGTAAGTATCTAGATCACTGAACTAGCTCTGAATGTGTGAGCTTCTCTTTGGACATGGTCAACAGCTTTAACACGGGGTCATGGTAGACCTTTCTTGCAAGCCTGAGATCTCAATTAAATCTTGTTCTCCTCAAAGTATTTTGTATATTGCATCCTGATGCTTGATTTCTTTGGTTGTCAGAGACTACTTCATGACACTCCCAGCATCTCTAACCACAGCATGCTGTTTCTCCTCCTGGAAAGCATCAGCACTGTGGACCTGCTTAATAGCTTCTGGACAAAAGCTGGAAGACCTGGTGTCACTATAAAGTGTAAAGGACTGTATTTTCTGACCAAAGAATCGGACAGCTCCATTTCTTATTGGAGAGATCCGATTCGCAAAAAAAGTGACCACCCTAACCAGAGACCAAACTCTTATTTCTTGGCTCTTCCTGCTCTTGGAAAGTTGGTTGTTGGCATCTAAGACTCGTATTGCCCTTTTGATAGGCAGGAGACCTCCAAGCTCTTTGTGCACCAGCATGCTGCATGCTGAGACCCACCCTGGGGGTGACTTTCAGGGTCACGCAGAGCACACAGGGTGGTGTGGGGCACTTAGCCTGCCCTGGAAGCTATTGCCTGCCTGCCCACCAGCCCTGCCTCAGCCGATTCATCCCAATTCTTCTTAGTAATGGGATTTTCCACGATGTGCTTGTGGGGTCCCAGAATTCAGACTGAGTGTGTGGAGGGCATCCTGGGAATCCTCAAGAGTGCAAGAAATTCTGACTCAGAACTCAGACAGGAAGGATCATTCAAACTAGTTTAATTAAAAAACATATTGGGGTCAAAGAAATAGTACATGAGTTAAGGTATTTTTATTTAGGTATCATAGAGGATCTCCAGGGAACTGCCAGGACTGACGACTGGAGTGCAGAGCCAGGAGTAACTCCTGTTCAACACTGAGTTGTGCATATATAGGGTTTCACCCCATATCACAACCTCAACATTGAGGATAATATCAGAGATAAAGAAAAGGAATAGCTAGTGTTTGATCTGCACTCTCTGCCTTTCGCTGTCACTGTTATGTCTGGGGCTATCTGTCCACTCAAAGTGCATGGAGTGGTCATAGATATTAGTTTTGAGGTTCACACACTTCCATGTTCATGGCAGTGCTACCCATGGCACTGGTCTGCATGTCACTGGTTTCCAGGGTGCACACTTGGTCTGCCACCATGCCACTTTGACCCTGTCACAAATGCCATGGGCATTTTTCTTTTTCCTTTAAAGTGCCAATAAATGACAAAGTGGTATCGTGCACAGATAGATTTTTAACACATTTATTCTTTTATTAAGGCACACTACTTACACAATTATCTATAATTATAATTGAATTATAATTCATAGTGTTCCACCACGAATGTCAACTTCCCTCCCATTTTTCACTTTGGTTGTTATAGTTTGAGTCTCCTATTTACAGCAATGCTGGATCTATGGATTTATATACAGACACACACAAACACACATACATATATACACCATACTGCTACAGCTCACCTTCTTGTTCCCAAGACCCCTGGCCTTTGACTCTGTTAGCTTGCATCCATCTCTTCTTATTTTCCCCTTTATTTCTTGTTTTTCCTGTCCTCATTTCTATAGGTTAGGGCCCAGGGTAATCTAGGTATCCCCACTTTGTACTCTTACATTTGTCTAGTTAAAGATGAATTTCCAGATTTATAGTCAACTAATTTTTGGGTTTGGGGGCGGCACTCAGTGGTTACTCCTGGCTCTGAGCTCAGAAGTTGTTTCTGCTCTTTTTTTTAAGCCTCTCCTAGAAAGTTCATGTCCCCAAGAGTGGGATTGGGAACCAGGGAGTGCCTTAGTGGTTGAGCACTTGTCTAGCAAGTGTGAGGACCTGGGCCTTATCCTCAACACTGGGGGAAAGTGTATAAATCCTCCCATGGAAACACTGTAGTTACTGTTGTTGATTTTTTTTTTTTTGCCACCTCCTGGCTGAAGTGACTGAGCTTGCTGTGCTTTTCTCTCCTGATCTCATGTAAAAACAGCTTCTTAGAGAATGATTTAGATTTAGTTGATATTGATCCAGAGTGCAGTGGGAAGGAAGACTTGTGGAGGGAGAAAGAAACATCTGTGTTTCTTCTGCTGTCAAAATACACACACACACACACACACACACACACACAAGAAAGACATTCATATCAGTTTTGACTTTGAATTGTTCTATATAGATGTTATTTTCCTAGGTTTTTGCGATATCTGTCTGCATGAAATATATTAAAACAGGAGTATAATGGGAAAGGAGCTTGCATTGCATTTGGATGACCCGAGTTTAATTTCTTACACCCCATATAATCTCCTGAGCCCTACCACAATTTATACCTGAGCAGAGAGCTAGAAATAAGTCCTGAACATTGTCTAGTGTGGCTCCAACACAACAAAAACTACAATGAGGAGAATGGGCTGGAGGTAGAGCACTTGCCTTGCACACAACAGACCAAACTTAATGCCAGCTTCACATATTGGTCCCTGAACACAACCAGGAGTGATTTTTGAGTAATGATCACCAGGTATAGCCAACCTCGCTCCCTCCCCACATCCCCTCTAAAAACAAAAGCAAGACAAAACTATCTATTTGGAAGCAGATGGTTGTTCTGGTTGTGTTCCTATAGGGCTCCATGGAAATGAAAGCCAGCACATACCCATAGGAATTTTCTTGCTGGCATCTAGAAATGGACTCAAGAATGGTTTCTCAGATATCAAGAGAGGCTAGTGTCAAGCAATGTAATATCCCTCTGAAATCAAAATCAAAATCAAAGTGGCTTAGAAAGTGAAAATATGACACACAGCTAAAGGCCTGACCAGCTGTGATGGGAAGGGGAGATGAGCAGGGAGCAGGGAGCACAGCTGGTCAGGAAGTTTCAGCTGAGATGACTGATCTCCATCATCAGCTGATATTGTTTTTCACCTCAAAATCAACAGCTGAGCAAAGAGTTTATAGGACTAGGTTAGGCACAATCATTCCAGTATTGGTGAAGTGCAAGATAAACAAACTCCTGTGTTTTGTATCCCAAACACTTTGAATCCAGGTAAATTGAATGAACAAAGCAAACTATGTATTATTAATATTCCTGTATTTTTTAAATATTTGATATGCAGACCCAGAACATAATAAAATAGGCAATAAAATAGGAAAAGGCTCTTCAAAATGAGAAATTCTTTCTTCTGTTTCTCACTGGGTTATATCTGCATTCTTTATCCCTGTGCACTTTTAAGGGACTTTCTGACTAAGGAAATAAGAATGCAGGAAAGAGAGGGAAGAAGAAAGAGGCAAAGAGAAAGGAGAACACAAAGCTCAACAGACAGAAAAGCAAAGGATGAAAAGAGTCATTATTAAAATTAGACCAAGGATAATAACAAGGCAATACATTGCTAAGTTTCTGGAATTTTTCTCCTGTACCCTGAAGAGTTAATGTTGAGGTGGCTATAACTTTAGGGAAATATCTGCACTTTTTCTCCTTGTCTTACCATGAGGGTAGTCCAATTTTGGTAAAATAAGCAAGTTGCTTTGTTTTGTTCTGAGTTTCTTCTCTTGATTAGCTCTGATCCTTCTTTGTTCCCAGGGCTGGAGGTGAGCTCTCTCTCTTTTTCTCTCTCTCACTTTCTCTCTTTCTCTCACACACACACACATTCTCTCTCACTCTCTCTTTCTCTCACATCCTCTCTCTCTCTCTCTCTCACACACACACACACACACACACACACACATCCACACACATGCATACACACAGGACACCTACTGACTTCTGAAGAAAAAGAGACAAAATATGACCTTACAAAAAGCTTTTGGTTTTTCAAATTTGGTTTGGACAAAGCAGTTCAGTTTTCTTTCAGATCACATTGAAGTGACCAATGTGATCTTTTTTGTGAACAATATCACCAATGTAATCTCCATTTTCTCTTTGTTTACCAATAAATTTTGTACTGTGTTACTTATTCAAATGGCCAGGGACTGTGCCTTCCCTGCATGAAGAGAATGAGAGAAGGGAAGAACTAAAATGAACCACAGGAGCAGGATCTTATAGGATCTGATCCTAGATCCCAACCATCAGGTAAAGTGAGAATAGACATAGGGTTGTGGTAGACCATAACTGACCAGAGCCTGCAAAATAATCAGTGATCTGAGCCTGTGGCAAACAGTCCACAGAAACGAGGTAGATATAGACAAAGACTGGGAGTATATGTCCATACAGGGCTGAGCTAAGTGGTCATTTGTAAGGAACACACTGAGATCATCCCTGATAGCCTGGATCAGTTGTTGGCTAAAAAGGTGGAACATGTGGTTTTCCCACATGATCCATTGTTAGATTTCACCTTGTTTTATCCAGAACAAAGACTTTATCCAGCCCCCAGCATCCTCTTTAAACCACCACTTTTTACATGTAAAAAGGCCACCTAAACTTTATTAGCTGAAGATAGGTACTTTGCCACTCTCTAAGTTTTCCCACCTGATTCTGGAGAGCTGGTCAATAAAGAGAGGTCGGTTTAGTGGGCTCAAGACCATGATCTTGGAAGTCCCCTGACTCCATGTTTTTTCATTTTATGCTTGGTTTAGATTTTTCATTATCACAGTGACCCTGCTTGAGACCGGTTCTCCTGAGGCTGGATTATAGCAGGAGAACCCTAGCAATGCACCACACTCTTCAAGAGCCCTGGAGATTTAATATGATTCAGGAAATTATCTTAGTAAACTCCAGACAAGAACTTTAAGAGGAAATGGAACTTACGTAAGCCAAGGGGAAGAAAAAGGAATCAGAGAGTGGGTCAATTCACCCTAAGGTGCCCAGTGCCTTACAGATAACTCATGTACCAATGACTTCCTCATCCAATGCCAGAAAGTCTGAAGAGAGATGCTTGTTACCATGGTGGCAGATGAAAAAAAAATTGATGACTCTGGAACTCAACCCTTCAACTTTACCAGAATCCCATGGGGGTAGCCTTTAATCCCAGAAGCCTGTAAGGAGGTCACCTATGAGAACTCCTAAAAATACAGCATGATATTGACCACTGCAAACGTTTCTTAGGAAATTCTGACTCTGGCATTTATTTTCTGACAAATGACCATCTTTGCAGTGTCATGCAAGCGACCCCAAGCCACCTGCTTTTCTCTCTGAAACAACTTCCCCTTGTTTTTGGATGACAAATTCCCATGGGAAGGATGAGCTCCCAGCTGTGTTTGGATTTTTCAGACTGTCTCAAGATTTCCCTCTGATGTTTTAGTGGATGGCAATGTTGAAACTACAGTATTATCATGGCATTATTACAATTCTCGTTTCTTCAACTACCACTAATAATTAATGTTTACTGAGTATCCACAATCTTCACTGGGATTCAACAAGCCACGAATTAGACTTGGCCCCTGTCCAGTAGGCTGGTGAATAAGGAGAAACAAACATGTTCTCACCCAGATTTTCATCTCTTTAAAATGCGTCTGTTTCCCAAGCACCCTTGGGTGATCGTTTGCTAAACTGACTGAAACCAAAAGTGCCCACATTAAACATGACATCAATTTTTTTACCAGCATTTCTCTAAATATGTTTTTGTAGCAGGGAAATTGATAGATTATATTTTTATAAAAGATACCCATACAATACATATGCAGGCCGCTGGAGTTGGAAAATAATTCAATATGCTCATATCTGTGGGGTTCCACTGAGACAGCAATGGGCAAATATGATCACTAAATATGAGGAAATAGTACAGTGGGTAGGCCCTGGGGCATGGAATTATTCTCTCTAGACTAAAACTTCAGCTTTAAATAGGTGCTCTTTTCTAACAGAGAGCTAATATACTCAAAGTTAAGGCTTTTGCTTTGCATGCTACTGACCCAGCTTTGATCTCCAATACCATGTATGGTGTATCAGGAGCCTCTCCAGGAGTAATCCCAGAGTAAAGAACCAAGAATAAGACCTGTACTGCCAGGAGTGGACCAAAACAAACAAACAAACAAACAAAAATTTGTTCTTGGAACCAGGAAGTAATTCAGCTTGTATGTTGCATGTCTAACATTCACCTGAGCTGTGTTTGATTACCAGAACCACAGGGCTTCCTGGGCATCACTGTGGTGAGCCCCAGCTGCCCAATGAGCACTATCATTTGACTTGAATAGGCCAGCAGTGGAGAGGCAGCACCAGAGCCTCAGGTCTTTTCACTCAAATGAAGGTCTGGTTTACCAAGAATTGCTGGACACCCTGTACCTTTTGAGTACTGTTGTGTATGTAAATATTTTAGGGGATTACTATGTTACTCACCCTAACCTGATTGGTGATTGTGCCCTACCCTAGGGCGTGACCTGGCATTCTGCCCCCACCCTAGGGTAGTACCTGATTCTGCTTCCACCATTGGTTGGTATCTGATCCCACCATTGGGTGGTACCTTTTTCTGGGGGATAAAAACAAGGGTCTGTGGAAGGGCGGGGCTTTTGGCTGGAACTGAGGCTGAGTCTTTGGACTTCAGTCTTGTCCACCGAATAAAGCTAATATTTCCACAAGCCTGACTGTCTGCGAGCTGTTTACCCGCCATTTTACCTCAGAACCGTCGGCTAGACAGGGTGGCAGACGCGTACTCAGAGCTGGAAGAGAAAGGCCTCATCCTCCATCCCTCCATCAGTCAACCTCTTCAGGGGCTGACTTGCAACAGAGTACCACTTGAGATTCCACTCCATCCCCTGGGAAAAAAATCTTAAATTCAGAACATATCTTTCTTTTGTAGGAAAAATAGTCTATTCTAATTTTTTTTCTTTTTGTTTGTTTTTGGTCCACACCCCGTGGCACTCAGGAGTTACTCCTGGTGCTGCGCTCAGAAATCATTCCTAGCTCAGGGGACCATATGGGATGCCAGAAATAGAACCACCATCTATCCTGGATCAGCAGTGTGCAAGACAAATGCCCTACCACTGTGCTACAACTCGGACCCCAATAATCTATTCTAATGTCCTGTTTCTCCTCTCACTTCATATGAACCTTAGTGACACACTTTATCTATAGTCTCTCTATGCTCTGAAGACTTCAGGGCCACATGTATACAAATTTAGAAAACTTTATTCCATGCTGCAATGCTTAAATACATAAGATTGGCAGGACAGGGGCTGTCGAGGTGGCGCTAGAGGTAAGGTGTCTGCCTTGCAAGCGCTAGCCAAGGAAAGGACCACGGTTCGATCCCCCAGTGTCCCATATGGTCCCCCCAAGTGAGGGGCAATTTCTGAGCACATAGCCAGGAGTAACCCCTGAGCATCTAACGGGTGTGGCCCAAAAAAAAAAAAAAACAAAACAAAACAAAAAAAGATTGGCAGGACAAAAAGTGGGTTGGTGTGCTATGCTTGGAACATTGTTGCTGGGAGCATAATCCAGAGCTAGCTCTTTGGCAGCAGCTGCTACTTTCCTAATAGGGTGGACAGTGAATTGTGACAAGTTTCACACCTAGATGTTAATGTGAGGGCAGGAAATAAAGACTTACAGAAGACTTACTTAAAAGATTCTTTTATAAAAGTGATGTGTGAAGAGATGCCCATGCCCATTAGCTAGACACTAAGAACACAGATTGAATTAGATTCATCAATGCACAGAGATGCAGCCACTTTTATAAACAACCATGAAGCTAAGTTTCAAAAAGTATTAAGTTAAAAGAAGGCAGATATAAAATACTTCATAGTGCTAACTCCTAGGGTAAATCCCAAGCAGTTAACAGGAATATACTTTGGTAAGAGCCCAGGTATCCTAGGCTAAGGCCCTGATTCAATGAGTCAACAGATTCCACTGGACAGAGTGAAGAACTCTCTAGAAGGAAAGAAACTTCTCTTTGATTGACTGCTGACTATATAAACATTAACAATTGGTCAAGTTCTTCAAATACAATAGTCATCCAATTCTTATTTAACGACTTATTAAGCTGAGAGGGTCCTCACATTTGCTAACTCATAAATTTAGAATTGATGGACAATTATATATATATATTTTTGTAAGAACATTAATCCCTCTACGTTGTGCTTAGATTTTTTTTCTTGAACTAATAAAATTCTTGATCCATACAACTCTTTTGGAAATGCATGTTAAGGGATGGCTTGTGTATCTATTTTCTCTTGCTTCAGGTTTCCTCCTTGCCTGCTCACATCTGTGAATTGACTATGGGCCAGATACTTTAAGCTCTGGAATTTGTATTATTTTATGATTTGATGCAGTTCAAAATTATTTAATTGACCCGTGTTATAGACTAACATCTGAGGGTTACAAAATTCAAATAATAAAACTTAATTTTGTATTTGATAATATTTTACAACTGTGTTATTTGTTATAGGAGTGTTATAGTTTATGATATTGGTGTCCAGTTACTAAAACTTCACCATCACCATAATAATAATAATAATAATAATAATAATTCCCATCACTGTCCTAATATCATTTCTTTATCTGTATCCCCATTCTTCCCTCTTCTATTTGCTTATCAGCTTTGTAATCCAAGGCCCAGGATTTATCATTGTCCAATACAATCTTTTCAAACACAAAAAGTAGGCTTCAAAAATTTGACTCGGTCCCAGGTATGTTTTATGCCAAAGGAAACCTTTACTATCCAAAAAGTCTGATGTAATCTACAAGCCCTTCTCCTTTGTGTCTGAAGCTGGGGACACATGGTTGAGTCAATTCTGTTTGTCTCTGCTGCATTTGTTTTACTTCATATAAATGCCATCTGTGAAATGTTTGATTTGAAAGTACTGTCCCTTAACAAAATGAACAAAACTTTTTCCCAGTAAATAAGTTGATTCTCTACCTCTCAGAAATGGAACTGCACTTCATATGAGATAATATTTGCATATTAGCAATATATGCATAAGTTAAAGGTATTTTCATGTGGTTGTATTGAGACATTACTCAGATAATTCACAAATAGATGGCAGGGGCATTTTACCCTTCTTCTAAGAGGCAGGATTACTTAAACACAAATACTTACCCACCATCTCCAGCCAAGAGAATAAAAAATTCAGACTCCAGTAAAACATGCTTTCCTTTTAAGAGTGTTTGGCTCTATGTCAGTGCTTCTTTGAGTCTCTCTTCTCTCAGGCCTTCATGTAAAATCTTCCTCTAAACACTCACTGAAGGTGCAGAAGGGTTGGCAATCATTGACTTTCCCCTGGGTTATCACTGCCAGACCTTGATGCAGGATAGGTGCCACTGGCCTGTGGCTGAAAAAATCGAAAAATGCTTTCTTAAACCATGTCTTGACCTTAGCTTTCCAGAATCAGAGCTGTTCCCTGCACATAAATTTTCTGGAAGAGTTTCTCTATGATTATTCTCTTACTTGTGACCAGTTCTCATCTCCCCTGTGTCTCTGCTGAGGCCAGTCCCTAACTAACCCTCAACATGAATCTCCATCTCTACTGTTACTATCTCCCCTGTGACTAGCCTCTGCTGCTCACCAGAATATCCCACCATCAGCTCCCTTCTTCCAGAAGGAAGTGCTGAGCCCTGGATCACAGTCTCAGTGAATCATGGTCGGGAGGGCATCTCATTTCCTTTCCCAAATAATGGGTCCCCTTGTCTCTGAGTTCACTATTATGTAGGTCAGCCTCAAGGGACTCAGCTATTAGGGTTTGTACTTGAGATATAGTATAAAGGTCAGGGTGCCTATTTGCACACGATTGAACTAGTATTGGTTTCTTGAACCCCATAGAGTCCTCTAATCCCTCCAGAAAGTTATTATTAAGCAAAGAGTAAGGAATAAACCCTGAGCACCACCAAAGTGTGGCCACCAAGTGTGGCTGCCAAACTAAACAAAAAATATTTCACTAGGCTTGAGCCAAATCAATTCTAATTTCCTTTTCTTGCTCTGCTCTGGGAACCCCTGCCTGAGTGAGGTAGGACCTGAAGAAAAGCATAGTGGTCTGGCTAGATTAGAGCTAAGAACTAGCTGCTTCTCTTTTACTCTCCTACTACTTTTGACTGATCATTTATTTAATAGACACCAATTGTCAACCAGGGCACTGCACACTCCTCTGAGAACTTCCAGAGAGACTACCATCCCTACATCTCAGCAAGAAGCCAGAAGCACCTAAAGAATACCAGGTGTGGTCCCAAATCATAGCAAAAAGCCAGATAGCAAGTGCTCCATAGAGGGATTTGAAATGTGTCTTATACACATTTCAATTTGAGAAATTGCTCTGCATTAGATGTCAATTAACTTCCTGTTGGGGATGACTGACTTTACAACCCCCATTCCTAATTCCTATGTCTGAACCCTGACCTGCGCCTTAAAACATGACTTCATCTGTACCTTGATCCTTTAAAGGAGTGAATTAATTAAACTGAACTCTCAAGGGGACCAGAGAGGTAGTACAGGAGTTAAGGTCCTGACACCCAGGTTCCAATATGACTTCTCATAAGGTCCCTTAAGCAGTACTAGGAGTGATCCATGAGCACAGAACCAGGAGTAAGCCCTAAATATCACTGGGTGGGAGCAGTGGCTGGCACCGAGATGGTAGAGATACCACAGGACACTGAGTGTTGAATTTCAATAGTGCTGGACCCTCAAGGAAAACCACTTCTGTGATTCAGAGAGGCACATACCACATAACACACACATACACACACACACACACACCCCACACACACACACTCTACCATATACACACACAGTGTGTATGTGTGCCATAAAGCTCCATTTTACCTGCAATCAGGGACTCAGGAAAGGTGACCCAGGAGTGCTAGGCCCCTATCACAGTGCCAGTGAACCTGACTGAGCATCATATTTTTAGGGTAGAATAGAGTAGAAAAACATTTTGGAAACTAAGTGGCCCAGCGATGAGCTAGGAAGCGGTCCAGGCACAGTAGACATTACACAGGAATTTCTGGTTGTGCCTATTCATGGCGACTGAGAGCCAAAGTTCTTGGTCAGGCTTTCACTGGAGATGCAGTGAGGCTGGCTAGGGCTGGGCAAGTTCAGAGGGCCAGGGGGGAGTGGCTGAGCAGCCCCTAGCATAGAGAACCCTAGCTGCAGGGTGATTTTTAACTTCTTCCTTTACTTCTGGCTTTGTTCACCTCTGTATCATCTGCTCTCTCCTTGACCACACACCCTGGAAGGCTTGTTGTTCTGTCTTCTTGCGGTTAAAAAAAAAAAAAGAGAACTGGGCCAAAGGATTAACTCTGGGTGCATAGCTCTCAAGGCAGAAGGCTTCTCCCTGACTCTCCTTTTCCATCTCTAATGCTATAATGATGATTTGAATGAGTATGTGTGTCTGCCCAGTGTAAAGGCAGCATAAGGAGGGCTGCTTTACTGAGCACAGCATTATAGTAGCTTCTGCCCCTCGAACCCATTACACCTCAGTCTTTCTTCCTGTCCCCTTCTGGGATGAACCAGTAAAGTGTGTGAGGCCTTTTGCTAATGAACTGGGATATGGAAAACATAATAATATTTCCAAAGAAATCATCTGGGCTGATTCACCAACTCTAGTCCCTGTTAATTGAACCCCTTTCAATGCAGTTCTAAACAATATTGTAGAGAATGTCTTTTATTTTTTTGTAAGGTAAATCCCCAGCATTGTTTTGGGGATTCTAGAGGAAACTCTCAGAGAAATTTAGCTTGGTTTTAGGCCTCAGGTATGAGTCATGCATTAATCAGCTGGTCCTGAAGCCATCAGGGTTCGGGCCTGACTATGTTCAGGGTACTGTAGTATCAGGGATTGAACTCAGAGCCTCTTGTTTGCTAGGCATGTGCTCTACCACTTGCATTCTCTCTCTGGCCCTAGATGATGAATTTTGTCTCAGAAAGATCAATTCCCTGTGCAAATGCAAGGCCCTAGGGGGAGTTTGTGATGAGGACACTCTAGGCTTCTTTCTTGGTGGTCAAAGTAAAGGAGCTGGAACCTCCATACAGCTGGAGTCTGTTCTATAAAAGCCCCTTAATATTTGACCTTGAAATAGCTGCATTGTTCCTAAAAAGCTTCCCAATAAAGGGCCTGGAGAGGGATGCAGGGTCCAATTGCTTAGGGTCCAACTCCTCATTTCTTTGAATGGATCCCTATTAGTCATTCCATACTTTGTAGAAATTTTCTTGACAACCTAGCACTATCTGAAATGCCTAATTCTAAAAATGGCTTTGCTACTTCCCCCTCCCACCCTAAGCAGTGCTCACTTACCTTGAGGCCATTCATAGTGATGCTTGGCCAACCAGTGGAACTGTTCAATCCTTGCTCCAGCAATACAGTATTACTTATATCCAGAAGTTCTGGAGGCCATTAGGGATCCTAGGCAGTGCTCTGGGGAGTCAGGTGATGTCAGGAGGCCCAACATCTGTCTTCCAAACCCTCTTTGATCTCTCTTGTCCTTGAATAGTATCTTGGCCAAGATAAGAAGCAGGTTTGCATTGTCACAGCTCTTCTTCCTCCTAATCAGCTAGATGCAGTTCAGCTTCCAAGATGAGTGAAGGGGTAGGATCATGGTGAGAAGTGCTCTGAGAGTGGAAAAACATGGGAAGGAGCTCCAAGGTGGTTTTGATGATAAATCTGCCTCATGGATTGATGCAAAGAGCACATTGAGGCATTGTCACGAATGGAAGCCATTGCTGGCTCAAATTTTGTTACTGTACTGAAAGTTCTAAGTTTATGATTGGGAGGTGAAGAGATAGTGGATCAGAGTCCCATATAGCAAAGAGGCAAAGAGTCCTGGGGTTGTGGGCCCCAGTGGGAAGAAACCCACTGCCACACACAGGGCCAGCTCAAAGTTCCTTCCTTACACACCATTCATCCTAGCCCTGGTCCATGCTGAGAGCTGCTGTGACCCAGTTGCCATGGAGAACTTGTATATTCTTGGCTTCCTTGCTGCTTTCACAGGCAGAATTATAAAAAAGAATGTCTTTGCTGCTAGGAAATAAAAATATTACAGAAAGATGCTCATTTTCTCCCTCTAGGATGATTATTACCAGAGATATGCAAGAGGACTTCATTACAGAACATTGTCCCCTGTAATGAGCCCTTGGAAGGATTTCCAGAGATGGGGAAGGCAGGTAGAAATGGATTGAATTAACTCTTGGCTAAATACAAGATAGATATTAACAAAAAAAACCCTTATAACTTTTTTTTTTTTTTTTGGGTTTTTGGGCCACACCCGGTGATGCTCAGGGGTTACTCCTGGCTATGCGCTCAGAAGTCGCTCCTGGCTTGGGGGACCATATGGGACGCCGGGGGATCGAACCGCGGTCCGTCCGAGGCTAGCGCAGGCAAGGCAGGCACCTTACCATTAGCGCCACCGCCCGGCCCCAAAACCCTTATAACTTTTATGGGGTGTGGGCTGGATCCAGACAGTGTATCAAACCTGGAGAAATAGAGATAAATTATATTTAACCCTTCATTCATGTATCTTAGAGTCTAATAAGAAAGAACAAGGCTGTGATGCCATAATGTCAAAAATAAAAAAGGTATAATAGCCTTAAAAACATTATTATTTGGTGGTGATCATGTGTTGGGTTACACCTTATTTTACCTAAAACAGTTTATCCCTGGTTTCTTTGTATGTTTGTTTACAACTTGGTTCACCCAAAATAAAGATTGTCTTACTTGTAAACATGGGTGGGTTTACTGCTCCACCCAGGAGTGATTTCTGTACTCAATTAAAATGGTAGTTCTGGCAGGCAGCAAGCTGGATACTAGGTAGAAGACTTCCAGACTACATGTGTTTCACCCTTAGCCTGGTCTGGATTATTTCTTGTGTGACTCTGATTTAGACTCATTCACCTGGGCTTGGAAATAAGGGATGTGGGGTACTTGTAATTCAATCCATTTCTGCCTGCCTTCCCCATCTCTGGAAATCCTTCCAAGGGCTCATTACTTTTACTTGGCTCAGGGAACCATATGGAGTGCTGTGAATTGTACCTGAATTGCCCACATGCAAAGCAAGTGCCCTACCCACTGTACTGTGGTCCCCCTTTTTATAATAGACTCTTGTGCTAAGTGTGGAGGTCTATAAAAGGGATGTAATGATGAAAAAGAGATGACAGAGGTGGTAAGGATATTTAAATTTGTAGATGATACAGAGAGATAACAAATGGAAAATAGAAGGAAGATAGATGAGTAATGAATAGATGATTAATGTTAGATAGATATAAGATACAAAAATACATAGATGCATAGAAAAAGATGGTCGTTAAGCTGAGTCTCAACCCTGGAATATTTACTCACAAGAGGAATTCAGCATTATAGAGCAAACTCGCAAACTTTAGCATGTATGATTTATCTTTTGATGTACATTCAATTTTCCTTTTCCCTATGATGTGTCCATGCTCCAAATAGCTGAGAGGAAAAAATGTATCCCCAAAATTGCCACAGTTCCTTGAGCTTTCATTTGCTTGCTCTGCTTAAACTCACAGCCTTCTTTCTGCTCTTTTCATCTAGTGCTCATATCTGCTTCAGAACCTTTGAATATGCTGTTATCTCGGCCTCCTGAATCTATGTGGGGTAATCTGTCACCTGGTGGATAACCATTGAAATGGTCAATTTCTTCCTAAAAGAGATCCCCTATGAGTCTCCTCAGATATTCAACATCTTATTTCTGATTTTACATCTTCTACTTTATTTTCATTCCAAATCCCATACCAACCCTTTTCTACAATATTCATTCCATAACTGCTTGGATTTTCTAATTCTTCTTGGTTGATGTATACTTTACACTGAAGCATTAACACAAAGTAGGTGCTCAAGACATATTTGGTAAATAAGACATGTTTAGTCAATACGGCAAACACAGTTGTCTAAGAATAGTCCCAGAATTCTTCCTTGATATCTGGTTTGGGTAGGGATTACTTTCAAGATATGGAAGACAAGTTAATAAAAAGTGAGGTTGTGAGATAATTTGGGACATTTTGATTATGGGGGTGCCCGTAGGGTATTTAGATGTCACTTTCTGGTATGGAATTAGCCTCATGATACAGAGTATAGCAAGTTTCGGGAGGTATAAGTAGTTTTGATACCAATTTGCATTTTTCATAACTGACCTGATTTAATGTGGTGCTTTGCTTTAAAATTAGTTCCTAAAAAAAAGAAAGTTGTTTTACCATCAACTCCTTATAGAGCATCGCATAATCTAAAATGTTCTTGTAGTAGTCTATTTAAAACAATTAAGTAATCTTTGGGCAGATATCTACTGATACATTGGGATATGTGGAAAGTCATCCAATAGAATCCTTATTTCAGTGTTAAAAAATGTAACATGAATTTAAATGCTGTTTTGTCAAACAAGTACAAGTGATAGGTAGCATTGTCATCAGAGTTTTAAAAATAATTTTAAAAGGCAATATGACAAATATAAATAAAATATATATACATCTTTTATAAAAATAATTGACATTACATGCAAACATGTACCAATAGTTGAGGGATTAATTTGTAGCTTTGGCATGATGAGAAGAAATTCAGTCTTTAAAGTGGTCTAACTCATAGGTCAGAAACACCATGTAAGGCTTTGCAGAACTGTGCTACATAACTTGATCTGCCTTCCAAGGATAGAGTGCTGTCATTATATCTGGGACAATTTGAATTAGCAGTAATGGTAGTACATTTTTCTAAATTTGTATGTTGGCCTACATAATGCAATTTTAACTATGGATGCTCACTTCAATTGTTAAATTTACTATGTACATATTTTAATACAGTATATATAGCCCTAAAACATGTTGCCAAAAAAAAAAAAGAAAGAAAAGAAAACATGTTGCAATTCTGCATTGGTTGATTTCACTAGAAAGATTAGGAGTCATATGAAGACAATGCCACCATATTCTGAGCTACACACTAAGAGGTACTGGCATACCATAGGAATTCTTTTTTTTAATAATAATAATAATTTTTTATTTTGACCAAAGTGGATTGCATTATCTTTTTTTTTTTTTTTTTTTTTTTTTTGGTTTTTGGGCCACACCCGGTAATGCTCAGGGGTTACTCCTGGCTATGTGCTCAGAAGTTGCTCCTGGCTCGGGGGACCATATGGGACACCAGGGGATCGAACCGCGGTCCGTCCAAGGCTAGCGCAGGCAAGGCAGGCACCTTACCTTTAGCGCCACCGCCCGGCCCCAGGATTGCATTATCTTTCACAGTAATATTTTAGGTACATATTAATATTGAATCAAGGGATTCCCATCATCAAAGTTGTCCTCCCTCCACCCCTGTTCCCAGCTTGCATCCCATATCCTCCTCCATTACCCCCCAGGAATTCAAAGGTACAATATTATAAAAGCCTGAAGTTAAAACCTTTGGATCCCTAACAATAAAGAGATAGACAAAGAAAAATGTGTCTTTGTAGAGTTCTGGTGCCAGGTCCACCGATGAGGCTGATGCAAGGATGGGTAAAGGTCTCTTCCAGCCGATGGCCTCCAGGCCAGACTCGGGAAAGAGAGGGAAGACTGTGACCCACAGACCACTCACAGGGAAGCATTGTCAGAACAATGGACTTCATTTATTGAAGGTAGGGACAAGGCTTTTAAGGGTAAACTTTAAGCGAGAAACAGAATGTGGATAATACAGTTTGGACATTACAGCAACATGATGGTATGCAGAAAGAACAGTCACAAGGTACATGGCATCATTGATTTGGATGGTATGCAAAGAGCAGTTTACAATGCCCGTGGCATCATTAAATCAGGAAGTATGTAAAGATAGTGGTTGCAATGCTTGAGGCGCTTTCATCCTAGACCAGCTGTTTGACCTGGACACTTTCTCCTGCACTCAAGTCTATAAACAGAGACTTTCTTTTATATTCAAGGCCAGCTTGCAGAAATCTACCTTATTATCCACCCCCCCCCCGCAGTCTTTGTAGAAGAACTAATCAGAATGAAGATTTTAGGAGGTAGAAGAACCCTCACAAAAGGAATAAAATTGAACTCAAGAGAAAAGAGCATGTTCAAAGTAAGAGATTAAAAAATGATGGCGGGGCCGGGCGGTGGCGCTAAAGGTAAGGTGCCTGCCTTGCCTGCGCTAGCCTTGGACGGACCGCAGTTCGATCCCCCGGTGTCCCATATGGTCCCCCGAGCCAGGAGCAACTTCTGAGCACATAGCCAGGAGTAACCCCTGAGCGTTACCGGGTGTGGCCCAAAAACCAAAAAAAAAAAAAAAATGATGGCAATGACGGTGTTTAAGATGATGTTAATGTTGTTGATGAGATTATTGGTGATGCTGCTTCTGCTGCTGCTGCTGATAGTCCTGGTGGTGTCCTGGATCCTTCCATGAAATATCAAATGAAGGGAAGGTTTAAGAAGCCCTTTGCTGGGGCCGGAGAGATGGTGCTAGAGGTAAGGCATCTGTCTTGCAAGCTCTAGCCTAGGATGGACCACGGTTCTGTCCCCCGGCATCCCATATGGTCCCCCCAAGACAGTGGCGATTTCTGAGTGCATAGCCAGGAGTAACCTCTGAGCGTCAAACAGCTATGACCCAAAAAGCAACAACAACAACAAAAGAAGCCATTTGCCACATAAAGTGATCTGCTGTTCATCTTAACTAGGCCAGATTAAATGGATGATTTTAAAGTCAGAAGGGTTTTTTTTTTTTTTTTGTCAATGTGTGAAGAACAAGAATGAAGGGGGTAAAGATGGAAAATAAAAATAGATTTTTAAAAAGTATTTAGCTTAATGGTAGAGGGAAAGAAAGTTGTGGACTTGGCACAATGTAAGTAGTTGTCTTTAACAACTGGGAAGATTGGCTGCCCATTTAAGAGGAAGGAAAACACCAGAGAAGAATGTGCCATTGAGAGTGGAGAATGCCAACTGGGGTATCAATATGTTTTAGGAGGAGGGAATCTAGCTGTAGATATGGACTCTGTCCTGGTAAAGGTCCACTTTTTCCTTTGAAAGTTGGGAGATGAAAATATCTGATTGCAACCATGGAGTTCAGAATTGTTTTAAAGTATACACCTGACTTTTGGCATCTATGGTGAAGAACTTGTACTGAAGTCATGAACATACTTGCCTTTAAAAGCCTGGGCATGAAACATTGAAATTTGAGCTCAGAGCCCTTGAGTTCCATTTTGCTGCATAGAACATTTTTATAAGTTTTGAGTGGTTGTTATCTCCACAGTTTCTATAGAGATTGACTCCCTTCCCACCTGACCCAGAAACCCCTTTCTACCAGTGTTGCTGTGGGGAAAGGGAAGAGAACATTCCTCTCCCCACTTGCTCAGTGCTCCTTGATGAATTTTCTTTATGGCTTTCTATGCTCCTCTGTCAGGCCTTTAAATGAGAGACAGTAAGAAGCCACTCTAAATCTGTTCCAGCCTTTTGTACACTGGTAAACACCTAACTCATACGAGGCCTTTAAGAAATAAAACAAGGTGGAACATAATTAAGAGACACAATGAGCTGTACAGCCAATTGTGCTTTGAACAAATCTTTTCAAGTTGACTAATGTGACATTTCTGTTCTCACAGAACAGGAAACTTCAACATTTTATGTTCAAAATTACCCTGATTCAAATCAGGTCACTGGCAAATGGGAGCTGGGAGCAGGGAAATATCTCAATGCATATCTCAGGTGATAGAAACTCTTGATTATTATTATTTTTAATTCCACTGAAAAGAGCTTTGCCCATGGCCATGACTGAGAATAACTTTGCTTCTGTCTGAGGCACCAATTTTGTATGCAGAACTATGAGCCTCCAGGCCAGCGGACACTTTTTATCAGCTGGTGGCAGGCTGGAATGTAATCTCCAACCACCAGCCACTCTGGATGCCTGCTGTGAGGGCAGGTAATGAGTCCTCTTTAAACTGTATCAACTCCATTTGATTAGCCTTTAGTTTTTAGACTCCCAGCCCAGCAAGTTCTTATCATTTTCTCTTTTTGTTATTCCACGGAACTGCCTCCTGCTCTACAGAGGGAAAGATAGTAAGTGACCTTTTCCTTTCCCTTCCTTTAATTTTTTTTTTTCAAATGGAAGTCACAGCATTCAAATAGACCTCTCTCAACACACACCTAGTGTGTACAATTAAAGTGACCTGGTTCCATGGCTTTGGTTCAAATTTAGACCCCAAATGGATAAATAGCCATCTGCTCTATATTAATTATGCAGAATTAGGGTTCAGGCCTGAGGCATTTTAGGCCTTAATTGTAGAGTGGGAAGAAATTTCATCTGCACCTTGGTAAAACTTCTAGATCCTTTGATGAAAGTTACTAATATACAGAACTTTTTGTATGCTGGACCCACAGAGAAGTGGAGACACCAAAGATAAATACTTTGAGAAAAAGTTTATTAGAGCGCTAAATGCTGAGGACCCCCAGCCAAAGTGACACCAAGAGCCAGGAGCTGTCTTTTTGCAGACATTTATACTTTCCTACACAAAGGCAAAGCCACATTCCTAACACATTGGTACAGGGTGGGCTACAGAAAAGAAAACAAAGTTAGACTGTTGAAGATATCCTGGCAAGCTTTTTGATATGTATTCAATTGATGAGTTTTGCTATTCCTTATTCAAATGCACTTGAGAGCTATTAGTCTTGTAAAAGAGACGATTTCTTTTTCTGTTTTCATGATAATTGCACCTGGTGTGTTTTTCTTATCTTGTATTTACAACTCACCTGGGAATTTTACCTTTGAGGTCTAGGGGCTTTTCTGGTGTAGAGAGGCTGTCTCACAAATTCTGAGCTCTTTGCTTGCAGGGGTCCTCAAACTTTTTAAACAGGGGTCAGTTCACTGTCCCTCAGACCATTGGAGGGTCTGACTATAGTAAAAACAAAACTTATGAACGAATTCTTATGCACACTGCATATATCTTATTTTACAATGAAGAAACAAACAGATACAAATACAATATGTGGCCCGCGGGCCATAGTTTGAGGACCACTGCAAGGTGTCTCTAAACATACCCAAAAATAAGCAACACATTGCAGTCAGAGTACCCTAACAGGCTTGTGACATATGTCACATTCAATTTAGCTTCAGGTGGCTCTAATTTTGGCCTCCAGCCAGGAGTTCTGACTTTATTCTAAATTTGGGGGGGCAATATTGTCTCACAAGTTGAACTGTTAAGGACAACTGTTTTCACATAACAGATTTAGTTCAAATTTGCAAATTGGTACTTTTGATTAGGTTCATTTAAAAATATTTTTAATTATTACTTTATTATCAAGAAAACTGTTAATAACAGTTTTTTACTCACCAATTTACCCTCATCTCTTCCTCAAGAGCACTCCCCCAAATGATCCCACCCAACTCACTTGTGTGAATCAGTTCTTCCCTTATGTTGCCTTTGGAAATTGGCTACTACCCGTAAAAGCCATTTCTTATTCCAGCAAGAGTTTATCAGGCTTAATGAAAGCTTTCTTTTTTTCTATACCGAGTTTTTTGGACCTTTCCCCATTGTGGCAGGTGGAAGTTCCCCCAAATGGTTTATTTATGTGAAATGGGAAGAGGTGACAACCTGGAGAAGGCAATCTATGGCTTTCACTCTACCCACCTATGCCACCTGGGAAGTAAAGGACTGATGAAAATCTATTATGATCCATTGTACTGCAAAGACACTAAGTGTCCCTTCATGAGGCAATTGCCAGTCTGTGAAAGAAATCCACTTGTCCTGCACAGTTGGGAAAACATTTTCTTAGGGAGTGATGGACTCAGGCAAGGAATCATTTTTTGAAGGACAGTCAGTCAGTACGATACTTTAACTAGGCCTTTTTTGGTCTGTCACCTTTCCCAGAAAATGAATTTCTAAAGGAGATGAAGAGTAAAGTATAGCAGTTTATTTAGGGCTTATGAAGAAGAAAGGAGATATTGAGAGACACCCTAATACTAAAGTAGAAATAGATAGAGATCTCAGAGAGAAACATAGGCTTCTACAGAGTGGAAATAGTCTGTGTACATCTAAATACTAATGTAGGAAAGTCTACTTCTCAAGAGAGGCAATGTAGGTGGCCTAGGTTCTCACATCACAGGCAAAGGTAGGAGTGCAACAAAACATGCCCCTCCATCTAAATTAGTTTTTTATTCTTTTCACAAATTGCCCCCACAGCCCCCATCCATTGTTAGACATCTGGAGGCCTTTGAAGAAAAGGTTTAGATTGTATTTCCCCAATACACATTATCAGAGCTATCTGCCCACTTACAATGCATGATTCATCTCTCTGCTGTTTGTTGTTGTTGTTTTTTATAAGAGACGTTAAATCCACCTAAATGGCCTGGCCCCGGAATGGGGTCCTAGGACTGGAGATCCCTCGATCCCAGGGAGGGGTGCCAGGGGTCGGTTCTGGACAGGGGTCCCTGGAAGAAAAACACACCCGCCACCAAATGAGGAACCATAAACCTTGAGGATGCAATCACACACAGGTTTACTCAGAGCGCTCTGAGCCCACTCTGCAGTGAGAGCCCCAGCATCATAACACAGGTTTTTAAGGAGTTTTACATGATAATTAGGAATTAGACCAAAGCATTCTATAGGTCGTACAGAGTGTATGAATTTGAATTTCGTCAATGACAATCTCAGGAAGTGTCGTAAATCCTGCCCCTTCACGCTATCACAGGAATCCCACCTTGGTCTTGATGTTTCTTTTGATAAGTGTTGTCCTCCCAAGTGGTCCCTTGGGTGTGTGATTTAGCTCAGGGGAATGTCCCTTGCTTACCAGGCATCGTATCTCCACTTCGGATTAAGAGTTTGGCCGTGGTCTGCCCCAGGCTCTGCCTGCCAGGGGTTTTTGAAATAACTTGCTAAAAAAAAAATCTTTAAACCAAGAAGGTGTCTTCAGGAGCCAGGCTACTTTAGGCTTGGGGAATCCGCCCAGCTTTGCCTATCAGGGATCTTGAGCAGTTAGGGAAAAACTAGCTAACATAAAAAATGAAATAATATTTTCAAGTCAGAAAAACTCAAAATGTCAAACTTAAAAAATCTCACAAGATCCTAGAAAATCAAAAGTTACAAACCGAAATCAAAAGTTAAAAGGTTACATCCCAAAAATCAAAGGTCACCTCTTTTCCAGACTCTTTTCCAAACATCTTGGGTAAGTCTAACACGGAGAGAAACGAATGTACTTAAGAAAATTAGAAGGGATCAGTCAAGATGAATGTGTTGGTGGAGGACATGTCACAATTGTTCCTAATGTGCAAGAAGAGAAAGTCAGGAATATAAAAGTGATATAAAAGTGATTTTTGTTGTAAAATTCTACCAGTGCCTTGAGTATCCTTGTGTATACTGTTTTAGTAATACAGTATATTA